>NC_029793.2:86277353-86277705 GCF_000816755.2 Arachis ipaensis
CAAGATATCATGGACAACGACCATTCTACAATGCATATCCAGCTGATAGATATGGTGGACAACCTTGTGACTACCAACAAGCCCCACCCCGTGCCTATAGACCAACCTCTCAACATAACCTCGAACCACCACACTCACAAGCTTCTCTTTACCATTCGCCACCACATGATCCCTATAATCCCCAAGGCAAGTCGTTTATGAAGAACTAGACAGAACAACCCAAGAAGTAAGTTTCCTTGATAATGATAATCTCCAGTCAAGTCCTCCTAGTAATGAACTTGCATCCGCAAGTGAATTCTCTGAGATCGAAGAATCTTCCCCAAATGAATACGAAGATGATGCAGAGGTAGAT
>NC_029793.2:86278808-86280514 GCF_000816755.2 Arachis ipaensis
ACCACAGCCCCATGTGGACAATCTAATGAAGAGCGTAGCATGAAGGAAATATTAGAAACTCCAGTGGACAAGACATAGCATGAATTCGTACTAGAACAAGTAGAAGAAGCTAACATTGTTCAAGAAGAAGAGTTGGTTGAAGATCTAGGAGACGCTGAACCTCCATGGGAATCCAGAGTTGAGGAGAACTCCATCAAGGACGTTACAGTTGATGCTAAGGAGGATATTGCACAATCCCCAAGGCAAGTCGTTTATGAAGAACTAGATGGAATAACCCAAGACACAAATTCCCTTGATGATGATAGTCACAAGTCAAGCTCTCTTAGTAATGAACTTGCATCCGCAAGTGAATTATCTGAGATCGAAGAACCTTCCCCAAATGAATACGAAGATGATGCAGAGGTAGATTTCTCTCAACCTCCGATCTATGACTCGAGTGATGAGGAAGACATAGAAGACTTTGACCAGGATACAGATGTATTTGAAGAATCTTACGGAGGAATTCACAGAAGAGCACAAGGGAGTAGAACTTACAGAACCACCAGAAACACCTACCCCAAGGCCATTACCGCCTAATACAAGCTTCAAGTAGGTACAATCCTTAACCTTTAACTTTACTTATTCACTTGAATATGGTTTACTTGAAACAAATGGCCAGCTTAGAGCTCTCTGTGGCTTTAAGAGTAAGAGGAAAATGGCTCGCACTCAGAGCTGGTGCACAAGGTTCAATAATGCTCCACACTTCAACTCGAAGTGCATGGATTGGTATCATGCTCAATCGAATGGATCTCAGAAAACCTTTGGTCACTATGGTGAGAATCTACTTTCTAAACCGCCCGGATGGAAAAATATAGATCAAGACAGAGGCAGATTTAAACGCAAGGCTTGGGATCATGGATTCTATTCTGACATTCGTCACCCCGGGAGCTTGACAATCTGTTTGAAGCTGCTCAGAAGCTTTACATGCCAAGTTTGGGACCCCGGAGGCTATTGGCATTCCAAGCATTAGTGGAGATTTTTGGATGAATTTAAGCATAAGCCGCCATAACAGGAAGCTCCTCCAATGTCCAACTTAATGACTTTAACTAAAAGTGCTAGGTGGGAGACAAACCACCATGGTATGATCGTTTCTTTTTAATTTTTATTTAGTTTTATTTGTTTTCAAGTTTTATTTTATTTTATTATATTGAACCTGGAATTTTGCATCTCACTCATATTAATCATTGCATTTTGCACTTTCATGCATATGTATAAAAAAAATGGGTGCGCGACGCGACCGCATCACTCATGCGATCGCGTCATATTGCGAAAAACACTACCCACGCGATCGCGTCACCCACGCGGCCGCGTGATATAAAAATTGGCGTAAGGATCCAACGTCCAGAAGGTTGGATGCCCCATGCGATCGCATCATCCCCTCTCTTACCCCTCCATGCGATCGCGCGACCCATGCGATCGCGTCAACCCCATTTTCACCACAACCATGCGATCGCGTGCCCCATGCGATCGCGTGGATTCAAAATTATAACCCCCCATTCACGCAAACCCTACCAGTCGCGCAGCCCCCCCAAACCCTCTCCTCCCTCTCTTCCTCTCCCACCACCAACCACCGCCAGCCACCGTCCGACCGCCGACCACCCAGACCCCGCCGACCACCCAAACCCCCCCCTTTTTCCCTCCTCATCCTTCTTCCTCCACCCACAACC
>NC_029793.2:86281449-86288697 GCF_000816755.2 Arachis ipaensis
AGGTTGTTAGGTAGCCTAGGCTGTGGTTAGTGGATTTAGGTCTGTTTATTTGCGCTGTTCATGTTTATTGCTTTATGTTTTTGCAATCCTGCTGCTGCTGTAATGTTAGTTTGTATGCCGTACTCTCCTGTATATTGCTGTACTTTACATTGATTTTTCATGATTATATTCCTTATATGTAACTGCAAGCTTTAATTTTAATTCATATGAACTATTTGATTGCTGTTTATTTTTCGGGACAATCCAATTTTAGCCAGAATGCTGTCTAAATTTCTGTAAAATGTTTTCATTCATGTTTTGGTTTTGGTATTTTGAACTCCGTTTTCCTTTGCTTTATCCAAACCATTTCATGAATGCTAGGGCATGCTTTCTATCCTTTTTGATTTCCTGGTTCATAAACTGCATTTGTGATGTTTTGATTCCAATTTTTTCTTTCTCTATATCTATTTGAATCAGCATCAACCTGTTTTCCTTATGTGGTTATGAGTTACCTATAGTTTCTACCTGTGAATACTTGTTACTTGGAATATTTTCATTATGCCACTTACTTTAACCCACTTTCTACTAACTCACTAATGTTAACTTCCTAAACTCTTTTTCATTTCTAATGAAACTAACCTTTTAAAATCTTTCTCCTGGTTTTTCACCTTCTTTTAACCTTCTAACCATGGCATAATGTTAATTTTTCTATTTAACATGAATTCAATTACATTTTGGATTGTAAATTCTTCTTTTCGAACTTTTAACTCCTACACATTCCTTAATGCGCATTTACTTAACTCATTTTCCTTATCCTATTGCTCCTTTGCCACTTTGTGTTTTCTTTAATTAATTGCCTATTTGCTTTCCTATTTTTATATATCCTGGTTTTCCATTTTTCAGGATGTCTGCCAGTCAGAGGAAAGGAAAAGGCAAGGCTACTACTGGCAAACGTAAAAGGGGAGAATCATCCATATCCATCATTGATCTCATGCATGATTCCTCCTGGCGGGAGAAAAATTTTACCCAGTAGGAGAAGGTCGACCAGCTGCTCCCTGCTAATGATCTAGTAAAATTTGCAAACCGATACTGTGAGCTGAAGTATCCGGTGTTTGCAACCTCCAGGAACCTATACCTGGAGAGGACTCTCAAGATCCCAGGAGAACTCCAGCAGTACACCACTGATCAAATCAAGCAAAGAGGCTGGTTCTTTCTGGTGAGAAATCTGACAGAGGTCAATGCATCTTGGGTAAGAGAATTTTACTGCAATTACTACATCACTACCCTAGATGCAATGAACCTCAGAGGAAAGCAGATTCTGGTCACTGAAGAGGCCATAGAGGACATTCTGAAGCTTCTGCCTAAATCTGATCAGCCAGACGGTTATCAGAAAGCTGAGGAGGATATGCGCTATATGCGATTTGACTGGAATGCAGTCAAGGCGAGGATCGCCCTTGACCCGACAGTTCCTTGGATCATGGGTCAGAACACTACCTTGCCCAAGGGAATCAAGCGGGCATACTTGAATGATGAGGCTCGGCTTTGGCATCAGATACTTAGCAACTTCATTATGCCGAGTACTCACGAGACTGAGATATCAGTCGCTATGATCACCCTCCTATGGTGTGTGATGGAGGGTAAGGACTTGTACTTGCCACGCTTTATCCAGCACTATATGGCCAGGGTCCACGTCCGAGGCACTCTCCCCTTTCCCTATTTGGTTACCCAGCTGGGCCGTCGAGCTAACGTGCCTTGGGAGGATGCTGATGAGAGGCCACCTGCTGCAGAATGCAAGAAGATTATCCCGCACAGCAGGAACTTTCTGGCCTTGGGTTACAGACCTCCAGCCCTCCCTGGTGATACTACCACACCATTTGCCGGCCCCTCTTCCTCTACAGCTACACCTTCCACCACCACTGCACCTCCACCTGCCCCAGAGCCCATCTATCATCTAGTGCACCGCCTGTTTCGACGGCTTGACCAGATGGAGCGTCGCAACAAGCGACGCTATGCGCACCTGAAGCTGATGATACGCTCTGGCGACATTCCCTCCGAGCCTGACACACCATTCGAGGTATCTGAGGAGGCGGATGATCCCGAGGCTGAGACCCATCCCCAGGGAGAGACAGAGCAGGCAGGCACAGAGCAGGCTGCACCACAGGCAGAGGTTCTACATCAGATTCAGGCTGCAGATCCTGAGATCCCTATCCAGATAGCACCTCCTCTACAGCAACCAGATCCTCAGCCCACCACCACAGAGACTTCAGCTACCATGCCTTCCAGTGTTGACACCCCTTCACACCCTGCTTGATTGAGCATCAGGGACGATGCTTCATTTTAAGTGTGGGGAGGTCGCCATCTCTGGCGTATTATCTTGGTGAACCACTACAGACTCTTTTTCTGTATTTTTTTCTCTATTTTTATTTTTATTTCTGAGTATTTATACATTGCTACTTTTATCTATTTTTACTCTATTCCTGCATTTTGCATTTTTAGTTCATATTTTAGTCATTTAGTTTAGTTTGCAATTCTAACTTATTAGTGGATTAATTAGTATAGTTTACCCTTTTTAGCATAAGATAGCTTAGTTTAAATTGGAAAATATAAAAAGAAAGTAAGCTAGGAACTTGAACATAACAGAATCAAATCCATAAACCTTGTATATGTAGCATTAGATCATGTAGTTAAACTAACAACATTTCATCAAGGAGAAACATTAAAACCTTAAAGGCCACCCTAAATAATTTTTTTATGAGAATAATAGGAATTTTTAACTAAACCTGCATAACATATATGAATGATATATGATGTTTGAGTTAGAGAACACACAGCCTGTGAGTCTTGAGCTTAATTGTATGGTTGCATTCAAACCATAATTTCATCCCTGTGTGTTTCGCTTCTTTTTATTCTGATGTTCTTTACTTTGTTTTAATCTATATGTCCAGTTGTAGAATATAGATACATACCAAGAAAGTGATTGAGGCCATTATTTAATTTTAACCCACTTGTCCCAAAAATAGCCTACCTTTTACATCACCTTTGTTAGCCCCCTTGAGCCTTTAAATCCCCCTTTTTTTCTAATAACCACATTACTAGCCTTAAGCAGAAAAACAAAATAAAAATCCCAAGTTGAATCCTTGGTTAGCTTAAGATACAAATTGTTTATTGTTTAAGTGTGGGGAAACCTATTGGGAACATAGAAAGAAAGGGTAGGAAGTTGAAAGAAATAAAATTAATCAAAATAAAATTTTTGGGAAACATGCTCATGTGAGATTAAAATAATTAATTTACCATGTGCATTTAAAAAAATTTATTATAATATTTTAATTTTCAGCATTTGAATAAAGGGGATACAAAAGAATTCCCCAAAATGCAAAATAAAAACAATGCACATGGGATAAAAATAAAGATCAAGACATGAGCATGTAACATCAAAAGTGAAAAAAATGGGAAAAGAGGTGAAGAAGCTCTAATTTAGAAAGTATGTATGTTAGGTGAAATCTTAGACTAATCAAGGATTCACTTAATTAGCTCACTTAGCCTTATACATATACCCTTACCTTTACCTTGGCCTCATTACAACCTTACTTAAAACCTCATGATTTTTGGTATGACTATATTCTATAATTGTTGATTGGTTAGATGAAGAACAAAATTATAGAAAGTAAGAATAAAAAGAAGAATAGAGTGATTAACCCAATAAACACTGAGTGACTAGAGAGTAAACACAAAATCCAGTGAGGTTTCAATAACTCATCAACATATATCTATGCTTAATTTACTAATTATTTTGCAAGTTTGTAAAATATTTTTCTTTCCCATCTCATTTGCAAAGGTTCTTTATTATTTAAGGGTTGGCTATGTATATATATGATTCCTTGCGAATGTGAATTAATTTAACTACATATAAGCCTTATATATGAGTGAATAAATTAGAATTGCATGACTCATTTAGGTAGTTACATTTAGAATAGGTTGCATTGCATAACATTCCACCACTTTAATCTTACCTTACTATTTACCTTGGATTTAGCATGAGGACATGCTATTGTTTAAGTATGGGGAGGTTGATAAACCCATATTTTATGATATATTTTGTGCTTAATTTGAGGGATTTATTCAATCCTTCAACCACTCATTCATATTAATTGCATGGTTTTACTTCTCCTTCCTTATTATGTGACGTATGTGAAAAACATGTTTCCTATGCTTTAAAATTAATTATTTTAATTACCTTTATTTCCATTCGATGCCGTGATTAGTGTGTTGAGTAGTTTCAGATCTTCTAAGGCAGGAATGACTCAAAGGATGGAAAGGAAACATACAAAAATGGAAGGAAAGAACAAAACGGAGTCCTTGAAGAAACTGGCATCCACGCGATCGCATGGACGACGCGATCGCATGCCAAGCGCGAAGAAGCGACGATGCGGCCGCATGACTGACACGACCGCGCGCCTTAAGCATAACACATATGATGCGGCCGCATGACTGACGCGACCGCGCGCCTTAAGCATAACACATATGACACAGCCGCATGATTGACGCGACCGCGTGACAAGAAAAGCTCCGAATGACGCGACCGCGTGACCCACGCGGACGCGTGACAGAGGCCACGCACCAGAAATTGCAGAAAACGCTCATAGCGAATTCTAAAGCCCTTTTTGGCCCAAATCAAAGTCCAGAAGGCATAGGCCAGAGGTTATGAAGTGAGGGAATGCATCCATTCAAGGAGAGCTCTCGCCAATTTTTACTTCCCATGAATTAGAATTAGTTTTGAGGGAGGTTCTCTCCTCTCTCCTTAGGATTATGATTTAGACTTAGAATTTTTATTCGCTTTCAGGATTATCTCTTTTGATTAGGTTCAATATTCCTTTTATTTACTTTTGCAAGTTACTTTATGAATCCTTTCATGTTACGGATTACTCTTTTATTAATGTTATTTGAGGTATTTCAGTTTAATATTGATTTCTTTTATTTATGCTATTGTTGTTTTTACTCTGAAGACATTTTTATTCCAGTAGATTTACTTCTCCTTTTGATTTTGGTTAACAAATCAATAACTCTGGAGTTATCAAACTCAAACATGATTGATAATTGTTATCTTTGTTAATTAAATTGAACTTCAATAATCCCAATCTTTTCTTAGGAAATAAATAGGATCCGAAGATCAACCCAATTAATCTCTTGACCTTCCTTTATATTAGTAAAGGCTAACGAAGTGGAATTAAGATTCAATTATTATCATCATTGATAAGGATAGCTAGGATAGGACCTCTAATTTCTCATACCTTGCCAAAAGTTTATTTTACAATTATTTATTTATTTTTAATTGCTACTTAAATTATTTGTCATATTCGTTCCTCATTCTTGAAACCCCAAATCTACAATCTCTATAACCAATAATAAGAACATACTTCCCTGCAGTTCCTTGAGAAGACGACCCGAGGTTTGAATACTTCGGTTATCAATTTATTTAAGGGGTTTGTTACTTGTGACAACCAAAACGTTTGTATGAAAGGACTTTTGAAGGTTTAGAGACTATACTTGCAACGAGGATTTATCCGCAAATTTCTAGACCACGCAAAAGTTCCTCTCGTCAAATTCCCTTACCTAAGATGTATTGACCTCAGTCAGGTTTCTCTCCAGGAAGAACCAGCCTCTTTGTTTGATCTGATCAGAGGTGTATTGCTGGAGTTCTTCTGGGATCTTCAGAGTCCTCTCCAGGTACAGGTTCCTGGAGGTTGCAAATACCGGATACTTCAGCTCACAGTATCGGTTTGCAAACTTTACTGGATCATTAGCAGGGAGCAGCTGGTCGGCCTTTTCCTGCGGGGTAAAGTTTTTCTCCCGCCAGGAGTCATCGTGCATGATATCCAGGATGGACATGGCGGATTCTCCTCTTTTACGTTTGTCAGTAGTTGCCTTTTCTTTTCCCTTTCTTTGGGTGGCAGACATCCTAAAAAATAGAAAACCAGGATATAAAAAAATAGGAAAACAAATAGGTAAATAATCAAAAGAAACACAAAGTGGCAAAGGAGCAATAGGATAAGGAAAATGAGTTGAGTAAATGTGCATTAAGGATTGTATAGGAGTTAAAAGTCTGAAAAGAAGAATTCACAATCCAAAATGTAATAGAAGGCATGTTAATTAGGAAAAATTATCAGTATGCCATGGTTAGAAGGTTAAAGAGAAAGTGAAAAACCAAGAAGAGAGAGCATGAAAGGTTAGGTTGGTTAGAATTGAAAAAGAGTTGAAGAAGTTGAAATTAGTGAGTTAGTAAAAAGTGGGTTAATGTAAGTGGCATAATGATAAGTTTCTAAGTAACAAGCATTCACAATTAAAGGCTACAGGTAACTCATAACCAAATAAGGAAATTAGGTTGATGATGATTCAGATAGATATAGAAATAGCAAAAAATTGGAATCTAAGCATCAAAAATGCAATTTATGAACCAGGAAATAAAAAAGAATAGGAAAGCTTGCCCTGGCATTCATGAATTGGTTTGGTTAAATCTAAGGAAAGCACAGTTGAAAATGTCAAAACCAAGACATGAATGGAAATATTTTTCAGAAATTTTGGCAGCATTCCGGCTAAAATTGGAGTGTCCCGGAAAATAAACAGCAACAGAATAGTTCATATGAATCAAAATTAAAGTTGCAATTAAATAGTATGAATAAGAAAGAGCATAGTAGCATGAACTTGAAGAGCAGCATATGAACATTACAGCAACAGCAGAATTGCAAATTGATAAAACAAGAAACACGAATCAGTGTAATTAAACAGGCCTAAATCCACTAACCACATCCTAGACTACCTAACAACCTAGAATCCACTACAACATGCATATCTAACTAGACTATATATGAACATAAACAGAAAAATATGAATTAACTATGAATGGAGAGAAGGGTGGCGTTTGTCGGAACCTGGTAGGCAAATTAAGGAGAGTGGCGCAGAGAGGTGGCTGGGGATGGAGGCAGTGGTGCCTGGCGAGGCGGAGGAGGGTAGCGCGGCGGCGGTTGCTGCTGTTCAGGGGCAGGGAGGGAAAGGTAAGGGTAATGGGTGTAGGGGGGTTAGGGGAAGGAAGGGGGGCGTGGGTGGCGCTGGGCGGTGACGGCGGCGTGGTGGTGGTGATCGCAGAGGAGGGCAGGGGCGGTTGATAAACCCCGATTTCGTGATTTATCTTATGCTTATTTTGGGGGATTTTATCACCTTTTCTCACATTTATTCAATGAAATAGCATGGTTTTATAATTCTCCCTTGAATTGT
>NC_029793.2:86290325-86293134 GCF_000816755.2 Arachis ipaensis
AAGGGCGGTGGAGGGAGGAAGAAGAAGGAAGAAGAAGAAAGAGGGGGGGAGGGAGGGGGTGGGTGGCGGCGGGGTCTGGGTGGTCGGCGGGGTGGCGGTCATTCGGTGATGGTGGCTGGGTGGTGGTAGTGTGATCGGAGAAGAAGAGAGGAAGGAGAAGGGTTTGGGGGAGGGTGCGAATGGTATGGTTCGCGTGACTGGGTGGGTTATAAATTTGAATCCACGCGATCGCGTGGGGCACCCGGTCACGTGGCTGGAGTGAAATGGGGGTCGACGCGATCGCATGAGTGGCGCGATCGCATGGAATAGCTAAAAGAATGAATGACGCGATCGCCTGGGGCATGCGATCGCGTCGCTAGAAATTGCACTAAACGCACGAATCCAGCGTCGTTTTAGCACAACTCTCTGTCGCCTTTTGGGGTGTTGTGTAATCCATGCGACGCGATCACGTTGCTCACGCTGTCGCGTGGGATTGATGTTGTGCAAGTGACGCGATCGCGTCAGGGACGCGATCGCTTGGGCATTTTGTGCAAAACGTATAATGGCCGCACGATTCCAGCCTAACTTTCTGGACGTTGGATCTTTACGCCTATCTCCAAATCACGCGGCCGCGTGAATGATGCGGTCGCGTGGGAAGTGTTTTTCGCTACTTGACGCGATCGCATGAATGATGCGGTCGCGTCGCACACCCTTTTTTGTGTAAAATGCAGAATGCAATGCTAATATGAATGTTATGCATGATTCCAGGTTCAATGAAGTAAAAAAAAATAAAATAAAACTCAAAAATAAACAAAACAGAATAAAATTAAAATTGAAAAAAAAAGGAACGATCATACCATGGTGGGTTGTCTCCCACCTAGCACTTTTAGTTAAAGTCCTTAAGTTGGACATTGGATGAGCTTCCTGTTATGGTGGCTTATGCTTAAATTCATCCAGAAATCTCCACCAATGCTTGGAATGCCAATAGCCTGCGGGGTCCCAAACTAGGCATGTGAAGCTTCTCAGCAGCTTCAAACAGATTGTCAGGCTCCCGGGGTGATGATTGTCAGCATAGATTCCAGGATCCCAAACTTTGCTTTTAAATCCGCCTTCGTCTTGATCTATAATTTTCCATCTGGGCGGTTTAGAAATTAGATTCTCACCAGGATAACCAAACATTTTCCGAGATCCATCCGGTTGATCATGATGCCAATTCGTGCACTTCGAGTTGAAGTGTGGAACCTTATTAAACCTTGTGCACCAGCTCTGAATACGAGCCATTTCCTGCTTACTCTTAAAGCCGCAGAGAGCTCTAAGCTGGCCATCTGTTTCAAGCAAACCATATTCAAGTGGAAAAACACAGTTAAAGGTTAAGGATTGTACCCACTTGAAACTTGTATTGGGTGGTAGTGGCCTTGGGATAGTTGGTTCCAGTGGTTCTGTGAGTTCTACTCCCTTGTGCTCTTCTGTGAATTTCTCCACTTCTTTACAAGATTCTTCAAATGTATCCATGTCCTGATCAAAGCCATCTATGTCTTCCTCATCACTTAAGTCATAGACTGGAGGTTGAGAGAAATCTACCTCCGTATCACCTTCGTATTCACTTGGGGAAGATTCTTCGATCTCAGAGAATTCACTCGCGGATGCAAGTTCATTACGTGGGGGTTGGGCACTGTCCTCCTTAGCATCAATTCTAACGTCCTTGACAGAATTTTCCATAACTCTGGATTCCCATGGAAGTTCAGTGTCTCCTAAGTCTTCAACCAACTCTTCTTCTTTAATAATGACAGCTTCCTCTACTTGTTCCAGGACGAAGCCATGCTTTGTCTTTTCCACTGGAGTTTCTAGTATCTCCTTCATGCTACGCTCTTTGTTAGATTGTCCACATAGGACTGTGGGAGGTCCTTGAATACTCGAACGTCTAGAAGATAATAGACTTACTGCTTGCTCCAGTTAATGAAGGGTTGTTTGAAGTTGATCTACTGTTTCCTTGAGGCGAACCTCTGATTCTCGGGGTGATAGATTTGGATATGGTACATGGGGGAGTGGTGATGTTTGGGAGTAATTGGACTGGAATCGAGGTAGATGAGGATCATACGGTGGTGAATGGTGAAAAGGAGCTTGTGAGTGTGGTGGTTCGAAGTTATGTTGAGAGGATGGTCTATAAGCACATGGTGGGGCTTGTGGGTAATTACAAGGTTGTCCACCATGTCTATTGGCTTGGTATGCATTGTAGAATGGTCTTTGTCCATGATATCTTGGAGGGTGTTGTTGCCTAAAGGGTTGATCAGGTCCTCTTGGCTCTATCCATCTTTGATTGTTCTGACCTTGATGCATGTTCCTGTTATAACATTCATTCCTTTCAACAATATTAGAACCAAACTCAAAGCGAAAGGGGTGAAAATTCACAGTAGCTAATAGAAATAAAAAGGGGAAGATAAAGACAAATAAACAAGTAAAAGAAAAATATTTACAATAACCAATAATAAGGCACACGATTGCAGTTCCTCGGCAACGGCGCCATTTTGATGAGAGAACTTTTGCGTGGTCTAGAAATTTGCAGATAAATCCTCGTTGCAAGTATAGTTTCTAAACCAACAAAAGTCCTTTCATACAAACGTTTTGGTTGTCACAAGTAACAAACCCCTTTAAATTTGATAACCGAGTATTTAAACCTCGGGTCGTCTTCTCAAGGAACTGCAGGGAAGTATGTTCTTATTATTGGTTATGGAGGTTGTAAATTGGGGTTTTGAGAATGAGGAGCGAATGGTTTAATTAGCAATTAAAGTAAATGAAGAACAAGTAATTTAAATGGCAAGTAAAATAAATA
>NC_029793.2:86294256-86296781 GCF_000816755.2 Arachis ipaensis
AAATTCCTTCGTACAAATGTTTTGGTTGTCACAAGTAACAAACCCCTAAATAAATTGATAACCGAAGTATTCAAACCTCGGGTCGTCTTCTCAAGGAACTGCAGGGAAGTATGTTCTTATTATTGGTTATGAAAATTGTAAATTGGGGTTTTGAAGATGAGGAACAAGTAATTTAAATGGCAAGTAAAATAAATAGATGACTGTAAATAAACTTTTGGCAAGGTATGAGAAATTAGAGGTCCTATCCTAGCTATCCTTATCAATGATGATGAAAATTGAATCTTAATTCCACTTTGTTAACCTTTACTAAGATAAAGGAAGGTCAAGGGATTAATTGGTTTGATCTTCGGATCCTATTTATTTCCTAGAAAAGATTGGGATTATTGAAGTTCAATTTAATTAACAAAGATAACAATTATCAATCATGTTTGAGTTTGATAACTCCTGAGTTACTGATTTCTTAACCAAGACCAAAAGGAGAAAAGTAAATCTACTGGAATAAAAATATCTTCATATGGGAATAACAATAATGTAAATAAAATAAAGCAATAATAAACTGAAATACCTCAAATAACATTAATTCAAAAAGAGTAATCTGTAACATAGAAGAATTCATAAATTAAATTGCAAAGTAAATAGAAGGGAATATTGAACTTGATAAAGAGATAATCCTGAAAGCGCATAAAATCCTAATTCTAAATCCTAATCCTAAAGAGAGAGGAGAGAATCTCCCTCTCAAAACTAAATCTAAATCATTAAAACTAACTAAAGTGGAGACTCTTCTTGAATGGATGCATTCTCCCACTTCATAACCTCTGGTCTATGCCTTCTGGACTTGAATTTGGGCCAAAAAGGGCTTCAGAATTTGCTATGAGTGTTTTCTGCAATTTCTGGTGCGTGGCCTTTGTCACGCGTCTGCGTGGGTCACGCGGTCGCGTCATTCGGAGTTTTCCTTGTCACGCGGTCGCGTTAGTCATGCGACCGCGTCATATGTGTTTCGCTCGAGGCGCGCGGTCACGTAAGTCATGCGGCCGCGTCAATGCCTTTTCGCACTGGCATGCGGCCGCGTCGCCCATGCGATCGCGTGGCTGCCAGTTTCTTCAAAAACTCTGTTTTGTGCTTTCTTTCCATTTTTGTATGTTTCCTTTCCATCCTTTAAGTCATTCCTGCCTTAGAAGATCTGAAACTACTCAACACACTAATCACGGCATCGACTGGAAATAAAGGTAATTAAAATAATAAATTTTAAAGCATAGGAAACATGTTTTTCACATACATCACATAATAAGGAAGGGAAAGTAAAACCATGCAATTAATATGAATAAGTGGGTGAAGGATTGAATAAATCACTCAAACTAAGCATAAAATATATCATAAAATATGGGTTTATCAATGACACAACTGAGGCTGGACATCCAAGGCTTTAATCAAGAGGATCATGAATCCCTTTATAATGCCTGGGAAAGGTATAGAGGGATGCTAAGGAAATGCCCCTCTGAAATGTTTTCAGAGTGGGTACAGTTAGACATCTTTTACTATGGGCTTACAGAAAGAGCTCAAATGTCTCTAGACTACTCAGCTGGTGGATCTATACACATGAGAAAGACGATTGAAGAAGCTCAAGAACTCATAGAAACAGTTGCTAGAAATCAACATCTATACTCAAGCAGTGAGTCCTCTATAAAAGAAGAGGCTAGGACAGTAACTACTGAACCTAATTCTCAAGAATAGATTGTTGAACTTAATCAGCAATTACTCCTTATGACAAAACAATTAGCAGAATTTAAAGAGATGCTCCAAGACACTAAAAATGCTAACAAAAATATGGAAGCACAATTGAATCAGACAAGACAGCAGCTATCTAAATATATAACCGAAAAATACCAACCTGTTCAACTAAGGAGCGGGAAGACATTGAATAATTCAGCCCAAAGTAGCAGAAAGCCAAGAAAGGAACAACTGATAGAGGATGACCAAACCACTGCCCGAAACCCCTCTGAGGACAGCAAGAGCCCAGAGAGGAATAATTCTGGCGTTCAAACGCCAGAAAAGGGAGAAAAGTTGGCGTTAAATGCCCATTCCTTGCCCAGTTCTGGCGTTCAAACGCCAGAAAAGGGTGGGAAGCTGGCGTTAAATGCCCATCCAGCACCCAATCCTGCGTTCAGACGCCAATAAGGGATTAGACACCTGCAAGTGCTGATAGTAACCCCTCTAAGAAGGCTTCTCCAACCACCTCTGTAGGGAATAAAGCTGCAGCAACTAAGGTTGAAGAATATAAAGCCAAGATGCCTTTTCCTCAGAAACTCCGCCAAGCGAAATAAGATAAACAATTTGCCCGCTTTGCAGACTATCTCAGGACTCTTGAAATAAAGATCCCGTTTGCAGAGGCACTTGAGCAAATACCCTCTTATGCTAAGTTCATGAAAGAGATCTTAAGTCATAAGAAGGATTGGAGAGAAACTGAAAAAGTTTTTCTCACTGAAGAATGCAGTGCAGTCATTCTGAAAAGCTTACCAGAGAAGCTT
>NC_029793.2:86298039-86324607 GCF_000816755.2 Arachis ipaensis
TGAAAGAGATCTTAAGTCATAAGAAGGATTGGAGAGAAACAGAAAAAGTTTTTCTCACTGAAGAATGTAGTGTAGTCATTCTAACAAGCTTATCAGAGAAGCTTAAGGATCCCGGAAGCTTTATGATACCGTGCACATTAGAGGGTACTTGTACCAAGACAGCTCTATGTGACCTTGGGGCAAGTATCAATCTAATCCCTGCATCTACTATCAGAAAGCTTGGCTTGACTGAAAAGGTCAAACCAACCCGGATATATCTTCAACTTGCTGATAGCTCCATTAAATACCCATCAGGCATAATTGAAGACATGATTGTCAAGGATGGGCCATTTGCCTTTCCCACTGACTTTGTAGTGCTGGAAATGGAGGAGCACAAGAGTGCAACTCTCATTCTAGGAAGACCCTTCCTAGCAACTGGACGAACTCTCATTGATGTCCAAAAAGGGGAAGTGACCCTGAGAGTCAATGAAGATGAGTTCAAGTTAAATGTTGTCAAAGCTATGCAGCATCCAAACACATCAAATGACTGCATGAGCGCTGATATTATTGACTCCTTGGTGGAAGAGATCAATATGACTGAGAGTCTCGAATCAGAGCTAGAGGACATCTTTAAAGATGTTCAGTCTGATCTGGAGGAACCAGAGGAAATAAAAGAACCTCTGAAAATTCCTCAGGAAGAGGATAAACCTCCTAAACCCGAGCTCAAACCACTACCACCATCCCTGAAATATGCATTTCTAGGAGAAGGTGACACTTTTCTGGTGATCATAAGCTCTGCTTTAAATCCACAGGAAGAGAAAGCACTAATTCAGGTATTGAGGACACACAAAACAGCTCTTGGGTGGTCCATAAGTGATCTTAAGGGCATTAGCCCAGCAAGATGCATGCACAAGATCCTATTGGAGGATGATGCTAAGCCAGTAGTTCAACCACAGAGGCGGCTAAATCCAGCCATGAAAGAGGTGGTGCAGAAAGAGGTCACTAAGTTACTAGAGGCTGGAATTATTTATCCTATTTCTGACAGCCCCTAGGTGAGCCCTGTCCATGTTGTCCCCAAGAAGGGAGGCATGATAGTAGTTCATAATGAAAAGAATGAACTGGTTCCTACAAGAACAGTTACAGGGTGGCGTATGTGTATTGACTACAGAAGGCTCAATACAGCCACTAGAAAGGATCATTTTCTTTTACCATTCATAGACCAGATGCTAGAGAGACTAGCAGGTTACAAGCTAAATTGCAGTAGATCCTCAGGACCAAGAGAAAACAGCATTCACATGTCCTTCTGGAGTATTCGCATACAGAAGGATGCCTTTTGGTCTGTGCAATGCACCTACAACCTTTCAGAGATGCATGCTCTCTATTTTCTCTGATATGGTGGAAAAATATCTAGAAGTCTTCATGGTTGACTTCTTAGTATTTGGAGACTCATTCAGCTCCTGTCTTGATCATCTAGCACTTGTTCTTAAAAGGTGCCAAGAGACTAACCTGGTTTTAAACTGGGAAAATGTCACTTTATGGTGACTAAAGGAATTGTCCTTGGGCATAAAATTTTGAACAAAGGAATAGAGGTGGATCAAGCTAAAGTGGAGGTAACTGAAAAATTACCACCACCTGCCAATGTTAAAGCAATCAGAAGCTTTCTAGGGCATGCAGGATTCTATAGGAGGTTTATAAAAGATTTTTCGAAAATTGCAAAACCTCTGAGCATCCTGCTAGCTGCTGACACGCCATTTGTATTTAATACAGAGTGTCTGCAGGCGTTTGAAACCCTGAAAACTAAGCTGGTCACAGCACCAGTCATCTCTGCACCAGACTGGACATTACCATTCGAACTAATGTGTGATGCCAGTGACCATGCCATTGGTACAGTGCTGGGACAGAGGCATAACAAGCTTCTGCACGTTATTTACTATGCTAGTCGTGTTCTAAATGATGCACAGAAGAATTACACAACCACAGAAAAAGAGTTGCTTGCAGTGGTTTAAATACTTACTCACAAAGCAGGATTCAAAACCCAGGCTCATAAGATGGGTATTGCTTCTGCAAGAGTTTGATATAGAAATAAGCGACAGAAAAGGGACAGAGAACCAAGTAGCTGATCACCTGTCCCGGATAGAACCAGTAGCAGGGGCGTCCCTCCCTCCTACTGAGATCTCTGAGACCTTTCTGGATGAGCAACTCTTCGCCATTCAGGAAGCTCCATGATTTGTGGACATTGCGAATTATAAAGCTGTGAGGTTCATACCCAAGGAGTACAGTAGGGTGCAAACGAAAAAACTAATTTCTGATGTAAAGTACTACTTATGGGATGAACCATATCTCTTTAAGAGATGTACAGACGGAATGATCCGTAGATGCGTACCTAGAGAGGAGGCACAGAAGATCCTACGGCATTGCCATGGATCACAGAATGGAGGACATTTCGGAGGTGAGCGAATAGCTACTAAGGTCCTCCAATGTGGCTTCTACTAGCCTACTCTCTATAGAGATGCCCGAGAGTTTGTGCGTAACTGTGACAGTTGCCAAAGAGCTGGCAACTTGCCCCATGGTTATGCCATGCCTCAACAAGGGATCTTAGAGATTGAGTTGTTTGATGTATGGGGTATTGACTTCATCGGTCCTTTCCCACCATCATACTCAAACACTTACATTCTGGTGGCAATAGACTACGTATCTAAATGGGTAGAAGCAATTGCTACACCCACTAATGATACTAAGAATGTGCTGAAATTCCTCCAGAAACATATCTTCAGCAGATTTGGTGTTTCCAGAGTACTAATCAGTGACGGTGGCACTCATTTCTGCAATAAACAGCTGTACTCTGCTATGGTCCGACATGGAATTAACCACAAAGTAGCAACTCCATATCATCCATAGACAAATGGGCAGACTGAAGTCTCTAATAAAAAACTAAAAAGAATCCTAGAACGGACTGTAATTGCCCGTAGAAAGGATTGGGCAAAAAGCTTGGATGATGCTCTGTGGGCATACAGAACAGCATTCAAGACTCCTATAGGAACCTCTCCATACCAGCTTGTGTATGGCAAGGCCTGTCTTCTGCCCATGGAACTGGAACATAAGGCCTACTGGGCAACCAGATTCCTAAACCTGGATGCTAAGTTAGCTGGAGAGAAAAGATTGCTCCAGCTGAATGAGCTAGAGGAATTCAGACTCAATACTTTTGAAAATGCAAAAATTTATAAGGAAAAAGCAAAAAGGTGGCATGACAAGAAACTGTCATCTAGAGTATTTGAACCAGGACGGAAGGTTCTGCTATTTAATTCTAGGCTCAGATTATTCCCCAGGAAATTAAAATCCCGGTGGAGGGGACCGTATGTGATTACAAGTGTGTCACCATATGGATATGTTGAGCTTTAGGATACTGACTCTAACAAAAAGTTCATTGTTAATGGACAGAGAATCAAACATTATCTTGAAAGAAATTTTGAGCGAGAATTCTCAAAACCGAGGCTTGAATAAAGCTCAGTCAACGTCAAGCTAGTGACATTAAAGAAGTGCTTATTGGGAGGCAACCCAATTTTTATTTATTTATCTATGTTAATTTTCCATTTTCCATTGTTATTTTATGTCTTCTTTAGGTTGATGATCATGTGGAGTAACAAAAACAACTACATAAATCAAAGCAAATTCAAAAACAGCATTAAAAATAGCACACCCTGAAGGATGAGCTTACTGGCGTTTAAACGCCAGTAAGGGTAGTAGAATGGGCGTTAAACGCCCAGTCTGGCACTATTCTGGGCGTTTAACACCAGAAATGGGCACCAGACTAGCGTTTAACGCCAGAAAAGGGCACCAAGCTGGCGTTAAATGCCAGAAATGGGCAGCAACCTGGCGTTTAATGCTAGGATTGGCACTCAAAGGGGCGTTTACACGCCAGAATGGTGCAGGGATGAGAAATCCTTGGCACCTCAGGATCTGTGGACCCCACAGGATCCCCACCTACCTCAACTCAATCTCTCTCTTCTTCACACATTCCAATAACACCCTTCACCAAATACTCTTCCCCATCACCTCTTAACCACTCACACCTCTCCATCTCCTCCATTCTCTTCTTCTTCTCCTCCCTTCTTTCTTCTTTTGCTTGAGGATGAGCAAACCTTCTAAGTATGGTGTGGAAAAAGCATTGCTTTTTGCTTTTTTATGTTTCCATAACCATTTATGGCACCTAAGGTCGGAGAAACCTCTAGAAAGAGGAAAAGGAAGGCAAAAGCTTCCACCTCCAAGTCATGGGAAATGGAGAGATTCATCTCAAAAGCCCATCACTGAGAAAATGATGGAGCAAACAAGAGAGCCCACTCATGGACCTCAACAAGAGCATTCCACTATCCTCCATGAAATTAGAGAGGACCAAAAGGCCATGAGAGAGAAGCAATAAAGGCAAGGAAGAGACATAGAGGAGCTAAAGCACTTCATAAGATCTTCAAGAGGAAGAACAAGCCGCCATCACTAAGGTGGACCCGTTCTTTAATCTCCTTGCTCCTAGTTTTCTATTTTTCGAAAATTATGCTTTATGTTTTATCTATGTTTGTGTCTTTATCACATGATCATTAGTGTCTTAGTGTCTATCACTTAAAGCTATGAATGTCCTATGAATCCATCACCTTTCTTAAAATGAAAAATGTTTTCTGAAAAAGAAAAAGAAGTACGTGAATTTCGAATTTAAAACAATTTAATTATTTTGATGTGGTGGCAATGCTTTTTGTCTTTCTGAATGAATGCTTGAACATTGCATATTTTTGAATTTGTTGTTTATGAATGTTAAAATTGTGGGCTCTTGAAAGAATAAGGGAAAAGGAAAAATGTTATTAATAATCTGAAAAATCATAAAAATGATTCTTGAAGCAAGAAAAAGTAGTGAATACAAAGCTTACGGAAAAAAAAGAAAAAAAAGAGAAAGAAAAAGAAAAAGCAAGCAGAAAAATCCAATAGCCCTTTAAACCAAAAGGCAAGGGTAAAATAAAAAGGATCCAAGGCTTTGAGCATCAGTGGATAGGAGGACCTACAGGAATAAAATCTTGGCCTAAGCGGCTAAACCAAGCTGTCCCTAACCATGTGCTTGTGGCGTGAAGGTGTCAAGTGAGAAGCTTGAGACTCAGCAGTTAAAGTTGTGGTCCAAAGCAAAAAGAGTGTGCTTAAGAGCTCTAGACACCTCTAATTGGGGACTCTAGCAAAGCTGAGTCACAATCTGAAAAGGTTCACCCAGTTATGTGTCTGTGGCATTTATGTATCCGGTGGTAATACTGGAAAACAAAATGCTTAGGGCCACGGCCAAGACTCATAAAGTAGCTGTTTTCAAGAATCAACATACTGAACTAGGAGAATCAATAACACTATCTGAATTCTGAGTTCCTATAGATGCCAATCATTCAGAACTTCAAAGGATAAAGTGAGATGCCAAAACTGTTCAGAAGCGAAAAGCTAATAGCCCCGCTCATCTAATTAAGACTGATCTTCATAGATGTTTTTGGAATTCATTGTATATTCTATTCTTTTTATGCAACTTTGTTTTTAGTTGCTTGGAGACAAGTAACAATTTAAGTTTGGTGTTGTGATGAGCGGATAATTTATACACTTTTTGGCATTGTTTTTACTATGTTTTTAGTATATTTTAGTTAGTTTTTATTATGTTTTTATTAGTTTTTATTCAAAAATCATATTTCTGGACTTTACTATGAGTTTTTATGTTTTTTTGTGATTTCAGGTATTTTCTGGCTGAAATTGAGGGACCTGAGCAAAAATCTGATTCAGAGGCTGAAAAAGGACTGCAGATGCTGTTGGATTCTGACCTCCCTGCACTCGAAGTGGATTTTCTGGAGCTATAGAAGCTCAATTGGCACGCTCTTAATTGAGTTGGAAAGTAGACATCATGGGCTTTCCATCAATATATAATAGTCCATACTTTACCCGAGATTTGATGGTTCAAATTGGCGTTCCAAGTCAGCATAAAAATTCTGGCATCAAAACGCCAGAACTGGCATAAAAGCTGGAGTTAAACGCCCAAACTGGCAGAAAAGCTGGTGTTTAACTCCAAGAAAAGTCTCTACATGTGAAAACTTCAATTCTCAGCCCAAGCACACACCAAGTGGACCCGGAAGTGGATTCCGCATCATTTACTCATTTCTGTAAACCATAGGCTACCAGTTTTCTATAAATAGGACCTTTTGCTATTGTATTTACACACCTCATGACACTTTACACGTTTCATATTGTATTCTCTACGGCATGAGTCTCTAAACCCCATGGTTGGGGGTGAGGATCTCTGTTGTGTCTCGATGAATTAATGTAATTACTACTGTTTTCCATTCTATCACGCTTGTCTCTATTCTAAGATATTCACTCACACTTCAACCTGATGAATGTGATGATCTGTGACACTCATCATTATTCTCACCTTTGAACGCGTGCCTGACAACCACCTCCGTTCTATCTGCAATAGCTTGGGTGCATATCTCTTGGGTTTCTAATCTAAGATCAGAACCTTGGTGGTATAGGGTATTATTAGCGGCCATTCCTGAAATCCGGAAAGTCTAAACCTTGTCTGTGGTATTCCGAGTAGGATCTGGGAAGGGATGACTGTGACGAGCTTCAAACTCAAGAGTGCTGGGCATAATGACAGATGCAAAAGGATCAATGGATCCTATTCCAATATGAATGAGAACCGACAGATGATTAGCCGTGCGGTGACAGCGCATTTGGACCATTTTCACTGAGAGGACGGATGGTAGCCATTGACAACGGTGATCCACCAACATACAGCTTGCCATGGAAGGAGCCTTGCGTGCATGAAGAAGAAGACAGTAGGAAAGCAAAGATTCAGAAGATAGAGCATCCCCAAAACCTCAACCTGTTCTCCATTACTGCATAACAAGTATTTATTTCATGTTCTTTTACTTTTTACAATTAAATCTGAGAATTATTGATATCCTGACTAAGAGTTACAAGATAACCATAGCTTGTTTCAAGCCGACAATCTCTGTGAGATCGACCCTTTCTCATGTAAGGTATTACTTGGACGACCCAGTGCACTTGCTGGTTAGTTGTGCGGAATTGCAAAAGTGTGATTGTAATTTCGTGCACCATGTGCACGCACACACCAATGGAGTTTTACAACCTGTGCGTATGCATAGCCCTGTGCACACGCACACGTTGGGAAGGTCAGTCTGTTGGGGGCGCTAGAGGTAAGGCTTAGGTTAATTGGGGTGATCAATTAATTAATACCTTGTACCTAATGAGCTTTTTGGCAAGCTTGTATATATTATGTTTTGTATCCTTTCGTGCCGGAAGCGTTTAGTTACCGTGTGCGAACGCTTCACATATGTAATTCCGAACTATGCGACTTTAAGCTTTATTCCTTCATCGGGCTTCTAGAACATGTTATTTCTTTCTATATAAATATGTATAAGCCTTAGAATTGTCGTAACCTTTGGTTAACATTTGCTTTACGGCTAGAGGTAAGGCTTAGGTTAATTGGGGCGTTACACCGTACATTTTCAGAACCCTAGTTTCTCTATAAGTTATGAGTAACTAAACCTCATGGTTAAGGTTAGGAGCTCTATTTATTTCTACAGATTAGAACTATTATTCCTCTAGTTTAATTAATGTTTTGATTCAATTCTAAGGATGGTTTTCGTTCTTAATCTTATGAACTGGATGGAACGAGAGTATGACCCTTTTCTACATGAGTTCTTGTGATTCTCGAGAGAGTTATCTCACTTGAACTACAGCTTGAAAACAAATTCCTCCTAAACTGCTAATTACATAAACTGATTGGGATATGTATGACATATAATCCTGTTAGTCTTGGGTAATTAGGATTTTTGTGGCGTTAAACTAGTTTTCTGATCTTAATCCTCCAATTGGAATTAAGTGACCACGAGAGTGGTGGTTAATGAAGGTTATAAGAGGCTAAATCACTAAGAGATTAGGGTTTAGACATTTATGGTTTGCCATAGAATGAATCATGCATTTTTAAAATAGCTGGTAAGAACTTTTAATCTGGGAAGATAAACATCTCCGAAACGTTAACTGTTTTCTCATACTGTTTTCACAGCAAACCCTTATTTGCTTTCTTTACTTTCTTGTTTATTGTTTATTCAAATTGTAACTCACCAAACCCTTTTTCTATTCACCTAACTAAGTCCAACCGTACAACCATTGCTTGCTCAATCTGACAATACTCGTAGGATCGATCCTCATTCACCTGAGGTATTACTTAGGTGACCCAGTGCACTTACCGGTTAAACTATGCGAGTTCTCAATTCGTGCACCACTCTTTCACCCAATTCATGTAATTTTAGATTTGGATTGATAAAATGACATTTAATTAACCAACATCTAAGGAATTGACAATTGATCAAGTTAAGAGAGATTGAATCACCAAGGAATTGGATTTCAATCACTTATGATTTGTCAAGAGATCAATGAGTGCATGATTGAAGTTTAGATGAAATCCACTTGATCCAAATAATTCAATATCTCTTATTCCCTTGCTCTATAATTACTTTCAAATAATTTTCATTTACGTTGCTCAATTTAGTTTCTAGTCATTTACTTTGCAAATTTACATTCTAGCAATTTAAATTTCCAACAAATTTACAACTCCGTTATTTACTTTCAAGTCAATTATTGCTTTTATTTACTTATTGCTCAAGTAATTTAAATTACATATTTCTATTATCAATTGTTCATCATCAAAATGTGAATTGTCTAACTAGAATACTCAATTAATCATTTCTTGCTTAATTCCTTAATCCTCGAGGGAACGAAAACCCACTCACCATGCTATTACTTGATCCAGTGCACTTGCCAGTAGTTATGCAGATATTGGTTTGTAAAATCTGTATGAGTGAAGTCACCAAGAGTCCTCCTTACATTGTTGTTAAGGCTCTACCATGGTGCTCTCTAGCTCCTCTTTATTTTCTTATACTTCCCTCTAATTTCTTATTTTCTTTCTTAGTTGCAGGAGGGTTCTCTCTATTTTCATATCAAATTAAAGAGGTTCTTTGTATGGTGTGGAATTTAAAGTCCACGGACTAACCAGCGAGTACACCGGGTCGTACCAAATAATACCTTAGCTGAGTGAGGGTTGATCCCACGAGGATTGATGGATCAAGAAATAATGATTCAATGATTGGCTTAGTCTAACAAGCAGAAAATGCTGTTTTGAGAATCAATTGCTTCAAACAGTAAATTCAGAAAACTCGAAAGCAAACAGTAAATTGGTGTGAAGAATATAGAAGAAAATAGTTAAGGTTTCAGAGTTGTTTATCTTCCGAATTTATAATTCTTACCAATTATTTTAATCATGAAAGATTCAATTCATGGCAAACTGTAAATGACTAAACCCTAATTCCTTAGCAATTTAGTCTCCTCTAACCTAATTAACCGCCAATTCCTTCGTCACTTAAGTTCAATTTGAGGGTTAAGTTCAATTCTAGTTTATGTGCCACAGAAACCCTAATTACTCAAATATAAGAGGATTATATGTCACGTATCCCATTAAGTCCAGATAATTAGTGATTTAGGAAAAATTATTTTCAAGCTGTTGTTTAGGTAAATTGCTTTTCCAAGGTTTACAAGAACTCAATTAGAATAAGGGTTATTGTTCCGATCTACCTAAATCCTTAAGATGAAGAACGGAAAAAAATTTTTGAAATTAAAATCAAAATAGTAATTAAAATAGAAGAGTAATAGTATCAATCCATACAATAAACAGAGCTCCTAACCTTAACAATAGAGGTTTAGTTGCTCATGGCTCAGCAAGAAAACTAGGATTCAGAAAAACTATAAATTGTAGAGTGAGGTCTATAAAAGAGAAGAGAGACGAAGGGCTGAATCTTTTCTCTTTTAGATCTAATCCTAATTAATGTAAAATATATTTTCTAAAACTAAATAATATCTTTTCCTATTTGTAAATAAAATAAAGTTTAATCAAAATAAATTAATAGATCTTGTGCTGCTCCTTGAAGACGAATGGGGACAACTTATTTTCCTTAGGATGGCGCCAAACTTGAAAAATCATAAGTTTGGCTTCACTTCAAAGCAATGCAATCTTCATGGTTCTTCAGCTTGGCGCCAAACTTGGTAAGCTCTGGAAAGTATAAACTATTATATATCGTTGGAAATTTCTGGAAGTTAGCTTTTCAATGCTACTAAAACCACGTCAATTAGACCTATATAGCTCAAGTTATTCTTGTTGGAGTGTAAGGAGGCTAGGGTTGACAGCATCATCCACTTTCTTCCTTTTCTTCTACATGAACTCTGTCAAATTTGTCCAAATGCTACCTATAATAAATAAAATTGTACACGACACAAAGTAGCATCCATAGTGGCTTAAAAGGACTTAAATCTTGGTTAATCTTAACAAATTTGAATGCAAATTCACTAGAAAAAGATAGGAAAGATGCTCATGCATCAATGTAAAATGAATAAAAACCATCTAATTTAGAGAATCAATTAACTGGTTTGTTTTAAATCTCAATTGATCGCCGACGGTGTGAAAAACTTGATAGAAGAATTTCCTACTCAGAAAGTGCTCCAAATCTTATCAAGTAATACCACGGTGAGTGGATATCATTTCCATCATGATTAATGGACTGAGCAAGTAATGATTAATTGATTATTCTAATTAGACAAATTGAAAAGTTGATTGAGAGGAATTAAGTGTCAAAAACGGAGAACTAAAGGAAAGCAAAGAATGATTAGAGAAGGTAGCACGAATGAGAGTGTTAAGGCTTTGGAGATGTCCACTCTCTAAGAAAACAATCCTTGTGTTTATTTATTTAGAAGCATGCAGATCAATTCATGACAAACCATAAATAATCAAATTCCAATTCCTTGGCAATTCAATTTCCCTTTAATTACTTAATCACCAATTCCTTAGTCAATTCATTAAGAAAAGAGGTTAAGCACAATTCTGATTTATATTCACACAAGATTCAAGAGTGATCCTAGGTTGAATTATATGTCACTTATCCAAACTAGTTCTAATTCAATTGAAAATCATGAGAATTATAAAGTCGCATACTGTTTAAGGTCATATTCCTAGATAGATTAAAAAGTAATGAGAAATAGTTTTTAAGATAATTCCAATATAAATTTCCCAAAGTAATATTAGAATCCAAAATGGAGTTTGAATATTTTCCAACAATTCTAATCTTTAGGGATGAAGAACAAAAACTATATTATGAAATACATCAAAGCATAAACCTCAAATAGAATAAAACACTTAGATTAATAAACTATAAAAAGATGAATAGAGATCCTAACCTTAACAGAGGAGATTAGTTGTTTATGGTGCAAAGAAAACAATAACTAGGATTGTGAAATAAGGTCCTAGATGAGATGTTCGTGGAATAGTTCCTGGACTTATTTAAATTTGAACCTAAACTAACTTTCAAATTCAAAACAAAATCAAATAAAATCTAATCAAATCTTTTCCTCATTAATTTAAAACTAAGAGTGATCTTCTCTTTTTATAGTTGAGATTCAAAACTTGGTGTGTTACTTTGTTGAAATCATGGGTGATGCAGAATTTTTGAAAACCACAACTCGATGATGTTATGCATCATGTTGTATCTTTTTATGCTTTTTTATATCAAAAATTAGTTAATAATGCCCAATTATTGGGTAATTTTTTTGCTTAAGTTGTATATTGCTTTGATCTTTTGATTTGATAAATTGTGTAGAAAATGGTGGAAAAAGAAGCAAAAAGCATAAAACAAGCCCAAAAGAAGAAAAGAGGAAGTTTTGGGCGTGCCAAAGGGCGTGCCTGGGCGTGGCATGCCAAGCCAGCAATGCTGGCATATCTATGGGTGTCCCTGGGCATGGCACACAAGGCTAGTATTACAGAAAGGCAATATTAGGGCAGCATTGAAGGCATGGCACGCTGGGTCACACGCAAGCCTGACCTGACCATAACTTACGCTAGAAAAGTCCAAATGAGGTGATTCTAGTGCCATTAAAAAGTTGACATCCAAAGGTTTCCAACCATATATAAGACTTTTTAGTGAACACTAGATTTAAGGAAGAAATTCACCCCAAAAACACAAAAAAGCACAACATGTCCCTGCAGAGATACCAGCCTGACCTCTTCATCTTCAAAGCGACATAACTTGAGTTGTAGAGGTCCAAATGATGCGCTTTTTGTAGTGTTAGAAAGCTAACATCTAGAGATTTACAACAATATATAATACTCTATAGTAGAAGATAAATTTGAAGGTGAAAAAGACCATTCTTTTAGGGTTACAAAATGGGTGTGCGTTATGGCGTGCCAGTGGGTGTGGTATGCCAATTTTACAAGTTGGGCGTGTAAACTGGCGTGCACGAAGGCGTGGCATGTCGGGGCATTTTGACAGACTGACCTCTTCACCTTTGAAATAGCATAACTTGAGCTAGAGAGGTCTAAATAAGGTAATTCCAGCGTTGTTAGAAAGCTGACATTCAGGTCTTTCTAGCAATATATAATACTTTATCGTTGACATTCAGTTTTGGGCCCAAACAACCCCATCCTTTTAGCGCTGCAACATGGGTCACAATTCTAGGGAGCAATTTTCAGTGGGCGTGGCACACCAACTTCTCCATGTAGCCTGCAACCTTCAACCAAGCCCACTCCAACTCTGATTCAAGCCACAATTACCAACCAATCAAGGCCACAAGAACCATCTAGAATAGTTCAATTTTTATTTCATTGTAATTTGCTTTCAATTTTATTTAAGTTTGTAATTTAGGGGAGCCTATATAAAGGCCTTAGTTTCATAAAAAACGGGATCATCCATCATTCCATAGGGATACACACCCATTCACACTCTCTTGGCACACACCACTGGGAGTGGGCTTTCGGACCCCTCACTTTGTAAATCTTTTAGTTATGATTTACTAACTCTTTGTATTGGGAAAGAGAGCTTTATTGTAATTTAATGGATTAATTTATTTTTATTCTTATTCTTCTCTTCATCTCTCTTTGATTTACTTGACAGATTTTCGTTCTTCATTTAAGCATTCAATTATCTTAGAAAAGAGATTGAATGTAATTGGGTTCTATGTGATCCTTGGAAAAGGAATCATAGAATCATGCTTGAAAATCCTTCTCACACTTGAGGAGATTTGGGTTTTGGGTTGGATATTGTGACATCTAATCTGCCCATTATTTGGATATAGTAGAGTGTGTGGTATAACAGGGACCAAGCTTCATCTCTTTCTTGATCAATCAAACCAAGGAATTGGCTATTGATCAAGTGAGAGAGATTGAATCACCAAGGAATTGGAATTTGATCACTCATGATTGCCAAGAGGTCAATGAGTTGCATGATTGAAGATGAGATGAAAGCAATTGATCCGGAAAATTCAATATCTCTTTATCCCAATACTTATTTTATCTTTCTTTCATATATTTACTTTCTAGTCATTTACTTTCTTGCACTTTACTTTCTTGTACTTTACTTTTCTTGCCATTTACTTTCTTGCACTTTATTGCTTTTCTTTACTTTTATGTAATTTACATTTTCTTGTTGATTATCTCTCCTTAATGCTTATCTAACTAGAATAATCAACTAACTATTGATTGCTTAATCCTTTAATCATCGTGGGATCGACCTCACTCTTGTGAGTTTTATTACTTGATACGACCCAGTGCACTTGCCGGTAGTTATTTCGGAAGAATAATTTTTTCCGTATCAAGTTTTTGGCGCTGTTGCTAGGGATTAATTGTGATTAACAAACTACCGGTTGGTTGATTGCCTAGATTAGACATTTTTTTCTGTTGTTTTGTTCATTTAATTTCTTTTGTTTCTTTAGTTTCTATTGCTCCTTAACTGTTTGTGTTAATACCTCACCAAGAAGCCCCTATTCGTGACATCTCTTGTTCTTGGTGATTGTGTTATTGACACTCAACAGTTTCTTTTACTTTATTTTCTTCCAAATAAATTGAGATGAGATTGCATGAAATAAGTTTGGTGTTGCCTTGCAACAAATTGTTTCCAATCTTTACTGGGTACTTGCATCAATTCCAAGTGAAAGTGTCACACTAAGCTTGGTGTGCCACTCATTTTCCATGCAATGTATCATGCAACCACTTATTAGTGCAATCCTCATGTCTCTGTTTCTTGTGCCTTTATTGTATCTTTATTTTGCGTGCCTAACCACATGCATTACTCACATTTCATTGTTTAAGACATTCATGATCCATCATAAACTCCAACACCACTGTATTAATTATTGCTTGAAGGCAAGTAATCATTCTAAGTTGGTGTGGGAAGAAGAAGAATAAGAGGAAAATGACAACAACAACAACAACAACAATGAAGATGAACTATAAGGTGGTAAAGTTTCTTTTCCTCTTATTTGTTCGCTGTACATTCAATTGCATGATTGTCTTTTATATTTTGTATATGCATGTTTGTAGTGAATAAGCATAGCTTGATGTTTGAATTGTAACATGTTGCTGTGACATTATGACTACCATCTTGAATGTGCTGAGTTCAAAGTAATTAAGCATCATGATCATAAACAAACAATTAAAGAAGTTAGCATGAGCATATGAGTAATGGGAAGCTAGCATGACTATTATTGCTCAATTGCATTTGAATTTGTTTAATTGAAGTTTTCATCTAGGACATTTTATAAAATTTTTGAAATCATGAAAACCTTGAAGAAGTAAATGCAAATAAGGCAAGAAAAAGAAAAGGGAAAGAATGAGAAAGCTGAAGGCTCTGAGTACCAATGACAATTCATTTGTTAAGTACTTATGGTGTTTATGTATCAAGCAAAAAGCTTGAAAACAAAACACTTAGAGTCAAGGCTAGGCTCAAGTGCAAAGCACTCCCTCAAAGCTCAAGGCTCTGAGCATCAATGATTAAAGAGTAAAGAAAAGAAACAAATGAGTTAAAAAGGTCCTCTAATTAAATGCTTGTGGTGCTTATGTATCAAGTGGTAATACTTAACAACAAAGTATTTAGAGTCATAGCTTTCAACAAATGGTGCAAAGCACCCAAGAAGCTAAGTTAAGAAAAGAATGAAAAGCTTGTTTCAAGGAAGGAACATAAAGAAAAAGATTTCATAAATTGAGCTAGATAGAAACATCAATTATTTGAATCTCTTATGATTGTAGCATGCATAAGAAACTAGCCAAACATGAACATAAAAATTGCTACTCTTCTCACCTTAGTTTGTCAAAATTTATTGCATGATTCTTTATTTGCTTGAGCACAAGCAAAGTTTAAGTTTGGTGTTGTGATGCGTGTGCATCATGTTGTGTTTTTCTATGCTTTTTCATATCAAAAATTAGTTCATAATGCCCAATTATTGAGTAATTTTTGTGCTTAAGTTGTATATTGCTTTGATCTTTTGATTTGATAAATTTTGTAGAAAATGGTGGAAAAAGAAGCAGAAAGCACAAAACAAGCCCAAAAGAAGAAAAGAGGAAGTTTTGGGCATGCCAAAGGGCGTGCTTGAGCATGGCAAGCCAAGCCAGCAATGCTGGGATGTCTATGGGCGTGCCTGGGCATGGCACGCAAGGCTAGTATTACAGAAAGGCAATATTGGTGCAGCATTGAAGGCGTGGCACGCCGGGTCACACGCCAGCCTGACCTCTTCATTTTCAAAGGACCATAACTTATGATACAAAACTCCAAATGAGGTGTTTCCAATGCCATTATAAAGTAGACATCTAGAACTTTCCAACCATATATAATACTTTATAGTGAACACTAGATTTGAGCAAGAAATTCACCCCAAAAACACAAAGGAGCACAACACGTCCCTGTAGAGATACCAGCCTGACCTCTTCATCTTCAAAGGAACATAACTTAAGTTGTAAAGGTTCAAATGATGCACTTTTTATGGCTTTTGAAAGCTGACATCTAGAACCTTCCAACGATATATAACACTTTATAGTAGACATTAAATCTAGAGGTGATTTGGCGTGTTCGAAGGCGTGGCAAGCCAACCATGCAAGCTGGGCATGTGGGGAGGCATGCCAGTGGGTGTGGCATGCCAATTTTACAAGTTGGGCGTGTAAACTAGCGTGCACAAAGGTGTGGCACGCCAGGGCATTTTGACAGACTGACCTCTTCACCTTTGAAAGAGCATAACTTGAGCTACAGAGGTCCAAATAAAGTGATTCTAGTAGCGTTAGAATGCTGACATTTAGGGCTTTCTAGAAATATATAATAATCTATAATTGACATTCATTTTTGGGCCCAAACAATTCCATCCTTTTAGCGCTACAACATGGGTCACAATTCTAGGGAGCAATTTCCAATGGCATGGCACGCCAACTTCTGCCTACAGCCTGTAACTTTCAACCAAGCCCACTCCAACTCTGATTCAAGCCACAATTTCCAACCAATCAAGGCCACAAGAAGTATCTAGAATAGTTCAATTTTCATTTCATTGTAATTAATTGCTAATTTCTTAAGTTAAATTATATGTCATTCATATAATTTCTTAAGTTAAATTATATGATTTAATTTCAAATAATATTCAAGAATAGTCCTTAAGTTAAATTATATGTCATTTATCCAAGCTAGTCCTAAACAATTGAAAGTTACAAGAAAGAATGATTTCCAAAAGTTTTCTAATCCAAATTTTATGTCACTTATTCCAAGTAGAGCAACTGAAAATCACAGAGTGTAACACACTCTTTGAAATACTATTTCCAGTTAAATCAAAAAGTCGTGAGAAAGAATTGTGATGACTACGCATTATGTTATGTTTTGCTATACTTTTTCATATTAAAACTTAAGAAATCATGCTTAATTATTAAGTATTTTTGTGCTTAAGTCATATATTACTTTCATCTCTTTGATTTTAATCTATTTTATAGAAAATGATGGAAAAAGAAGTAAAAAACACAAAATAAGCATGAAAGAAGAAAAGAGCTTAAAGGATGAAGCAAAGAGGATAAGAAACAAGGGAGAGCGCCATTGGTGCTACGCTTTGCCTAGAAGTGTTCCTCCATCAAGAGAGCACCTTTGGCGCTATGCTTTTTCCAAAAGCGCTTCACAGCACCAGGAAAATGCCTTTGGCACTACGTTTGTTCCAAGAGCGCCTGCGATAGTGAAGTTGGAAAATTTCGCCGGTGACGCGTACGCGTGGGTGACACGTACGCGTGAAAGAACGCCTTTGACGCCAACGCTGAAGACCACGCGCACGCATGGACGAAGCGCACGCTTGACAAGCGCCAAAAACATTGATGACGCGCATGCGTGGGCGACGCATACGCGTGAGTGCACGAGTGCTAACGCTGCAGAAAAACGTTATGCAAGCCTAGAAGCCTAATCTTGGTTCAAATGCATTCCATGAACACTCTAAATTCAAGCAAACAAAGCCCGCAATTGTCAACCAATCAAGGCCACAAGAATCATCTAGAATATTTAATTTTCATTTGATTGTAATTTGTTTTCAATTTCATTTCAATTTGTAATTTAAGCTAGCTTATAAAGAGGTTTTAGTTTCATAGAATAAAGGGGGACTCTTGGCTGAAAACACATTTTTGGAGGGGTCTTCAGACCCTCTCTCCACACTTCTCTTCTCTTCCATTTTCTTTCTCACTTTTTAAATATTTTAGTTATGAATTACTAACTATTTCCACTGGGAAAGAGAGCTCTATTTCAATTCAATGGGTTGAATTAATTTCATTCTCCATCTTCAATTCTTCTTTTATTGTTGCTCTAGAGAGAGTCTTTGTGCTTCATAGATCCAATTACTACTGAGAGAGGGATTGGATCTACTTAAATTACATGTGAGCCTTGAGAAAGAGATCATGGAATTCAGTTTGAGGCTCTTCTCTCATAATCCTCTTGATCAATACATTCTTAGTTGGTATGTGAGATGTAACCACTTTGAATTGAGGTCTTGAGGGTTGTGTGGCCTTTGAATAAGAAATTGAACTTCATCTCTTCTCATGACCAATTAGATCAAGAGATTGGCAATTGTTTCTGTTAAGAGAAATCAAATCACCAAGAGATTGGGGTTTGGTTACTTATGATTTGCCAAGAGATCAGTAATTGTATGATTAAAGAGGTGATGAGAATTGTTGATCCTAAGAGAGTAATATGTCTTGATCCCAATGCTTTTCTTTTATTTTTACTTCTATTTATATGCCTTTCTGTCATTTACTTTCTTACCTTTACTTTCTTGTATTTTCTATTCCTTGCAATTTTACTTTCCAGCACTTTACTTTCTTGCACTTTACTTTTGCGTCATTTACTTTTCTTGCACTTTATTGCTTTCTTTTAATTTCATGTCATTTACATTTCTTGTTTGATTATCACTCTAATCTGAAAAGTCTAACTAGAATGATCAATTAACCATTGATTGCTTAATCCTTTAATCCTCGTGGGGTCGACCTCACTCTTGTGAGTTTTATTACTTTATACGACTCGGTATACTTGCTGGTAGTTAATACGTGAAAATTAATTTTTCCATATCAATTTTTCAAGCTAATACCAATATTACTTTTTTCAAAACAACATTTAGAATCCAAAATGGAGTTAGAATATTTTTTTAACAATTCTAAATCTTTAGGGATGAAAAACAAAAACTCAATCATGAAATAGATCAAAGTATAAACGTCAAATAATGTAAAACACTTAAATTAATAATCCATAAAAAGATCAACAGAGCTCCTAACCGTAACCGAGGAGATTAGTTGCTCATGATGCAAAGGAAAATCCAAAAACATTGAATTGAAAAATGACTTCCAAAAAAAGAGAGCCATGTGAGTGTTTCTCCTTCTTAAATACTAACCTTAAACCTAATTATTTTAGAATTCAATATAAATCAAAATAAAACAAAATCAAATCTAAACTAATTAATGTTCCTTCAATGGTTTTCCATCCTAAGTCAAGATGTAAATAAATTTTCATGATTTTCTATCAACGCTCCAAATCATGGGCCTTGTGCTCAAGCTTTAATCATCAACTCAAGTGCTTTAAAGGATCGGAGATTAATGAAAGATTTAGCAAGAAATCACAAGCCTGAGAGTGGCCCATGAGTACTGCATGAGGTGCCACTTTGGAGGCATGAAGCGTAGGCCTAACAATGCTAGGAATTGGAGGCTTTTGTTTGATTGTGTGAGATGCATCAGATGTGGCGTGAAGCGTAGGAGCAGCCACGTGAGACGTAAGAAGGAAGGCATGAGAACTAGGCAAGGAAAGCAAGCCATAGGAGTGATATTGGTGGCTTGCCTGAGGTGCATGGGAAGCGACGTGAGGCGCATGGGAAGGGACATGAGGCGCAAGGTTGATGGTGTCCCCTGGGTGAGTTTGGATGCTCCTTCTATCCTTGCCTTGCTTGTTGCCATTTCTTGCTCTTCTTCTAAAATCTCTTTGCTCTCTAGTGCTATGTTTGCTTCCTCCTTTTCATCCTTGTTCTTTCTCATTGTCAAAACTTCATACACATACCAAAGCTCAAAGCAAATTCAAGGAATATTGGTAAAAAAAACTAAAATCTTAATTGAGAATAAGGAAATTACTAATATTTGTTGAAAGAAATACTAAAGAAAATAACTAAGGATGCATGCATCAATGGGCTTCAAACTTTGATCTTGGGCTTGAGTGAAATGGCTTGACACTTGGATGATTTGCATGGCACTTCAAGGTGTTTTAGTGGTCACTGGGAGTTGGCCCAAAGTGGGATGTGAATGGCGTGCATGGGTGTAATACTTGAGCTTGTTTTAGAGGCATGGAAGTCCCTGAAAAGTTGGCCCAATATGCCACACCAAGGAGTGGCATGGCACACCTATTTAGCTGGTCCTAGGGCGAGGTCAAAGGCGTGGAAGGCGTGTATGATGCGTAAGCATCTTTCCTATCTTGTCCTAGTGAATTTGCATTCAAATTGTTGAGTTTAATCAAGATTTAAATATCTTTTAGCCACTATGGATGCTACTTTGAGTCGTGTTTAATTTTGTTTATTTTAGGTAGCATTCGGATGGACTTGATGGAGTTTCTATAGAAAAAGAGAAGAAAGCGAATGATGCTGTCAACCTTGACCTCCCTGCACTCTAACATGAATAACTCGAGCTACAAAGGTCAATTGACGTGATTTTAGTGGCATTGGAAAGCTAACTTCAGAGCTTTCCAACGATGTATAATAGTCTACACTTCTTCTCCAGCAATTTGGCCTTGGTGGCGCCTAACTTGGGAAATCCCAAGTTAGGCACAAAAGGAAAACTTCACTTTGAATTGTGCGCTGCATGGGTGGCGCCTAACTTGGCTTTTCCCAAGTTAGGCGCTAGGACAAGGGAAGAGACTCCAAGTTCACTGCCAAGGTGGCGCCTAACTTGGGTTTCACCAAGTTAGGCGCCAGGTACATTGATAAACCCCAATTTTGTAGTTTATCTTGTGTTAATTTTAGGAGATTTTATCACCTTTTCTCACATTTCTTCAATGAAATAGCATGGTTTTGTAAATTTCTCCTAATTCGTGCTTAAGAGCAAAAACATGCTTTTTAGGCCTTAAAATTGCTAATTTTAATTCACTTTAGTTCCATTTGATGCCTTGATATGTTTGTTAAGTGATTTCAGGATTAGAAGGCAAAGATTGGGTTGAAGGAATGAAGAAAAAGCATGCAAAAATGGAGAATTCATGAAAAAATGAGGATTTGCTGAACTGAAGGCCACGCGCACGCGTCACCCACGGCCTACGCGTATGCGTGAGATGGAAATTCGCAAGCAACGTGCACGCATCACCCCACGCACACGCGTGACCAGGAAAAGTGCCAGTGACACGTACGCGTAACCCATGCATACGCGTGACAAGCAGCACGTGACCAACTTAAAGGCAAAACACTGGGTGCGATTTCTGAGCTCCAGGAGGCCCAAATCCAACTCATTTCTTATGCTTTTGAACCCAAGGATGGAAAGGGAATGGGGGGGAGACTCATAGTGTAGTTTTCATAATGTTGTAGGTAGAATTCTAGAGAGATATGCTCTCTCTTCTCTCCAGAATTTAGGGTAGTTTAGGTTAAATTCTCTTAGATCCAACTTTTAATTCTTGTTTTGATTTAGTTTTTCCTTTTAATTTTTTGTTGTTACATCTTTATTCTTCTATTTTTACTTATTAATTCCTTTATTTTGTTGCTTTTATGTTCATGCGCTCTTGTTGATTTTAGTTTCCTTTTAATGCAATTTTATGTTTTCATGTTCTTTTATGTTGATCTTAGTTACTATTGTTGATTTTTGGCTTTTGTTAGTTGTAGCTTTCATTAATTCTTTCATTTTGTGGTGGTTATTTTTATTGCACACTAGGTGTTTGTTAAAATGTTTTCCCTAGTTTCTGAGTAGTTTTCCTTACTCTTGGCCTAGGATAAGGGAATTGAGAGACCTTGAGTCATTGGGTCTCAATGAATTGGTGATTTGATAACCCTTAGTGGTTAATTTGATAACCATTGACTCTAGCTTATTTGATATACTTAATACTTTGAGGTAGATATTGTACTTACTTCAAGCATAGAAGTAGACTTAATGGGTTGACCCCTCATAATTGTCAATATATAGTTTGTAGACAAGGATGGTGATCTCAATTCCTCTGTCTAGCCAAGAGTTCTTTTCCTTGCTTCTATTAGTTCTTGTTATTTACTTTTCTTGTCAATTATAAAAAATCAAACCCCCTTGTTCTTCATAACCAATAATTGATCACTTCAATACAATTCCTTGTGAGATGACCCGAGGTTTGAATACTTTGGTTAATTTTCATTGGGGTTTGTACTTGTGACAACCAATCTATTAAAATTTGATTGAGAATTATTAGTTGGTTTGGAACTATACTTGCAACAAAGTTATTTCCTTTAACCGAGAAGAAATTCTTAGCCTACAGTTTTGCTCTTTAAATTTTTTGGCGCCATTGCGGGGGAATTGCAATGGTGCTATATTATTGGCTATTGTGAATATATGAATATGTTTGCCTTTTGCTTGTTTGTTAGTTTTTGTTAGGTTTAGGACTTTGTTGCTTATTTTGTTAGCTTTTGTTTCTCTTTCCCACTATGAATTCTCATCACTTTGGCTATGAGTTTGGCTCAAATTATGTTGTAGGAAATGGGAACTACAATGGCAATATGCATCAAGGATGGAACAATCAAAGATGGGAGGAGCCTCAAGGGATTGATCAACCTTCTTGGCAACAACCTCCTCCGGTCCCTTATAGGTATAGTTCCACTCCTAACGCATATTTATCTAATGGATATGGTGATCCTCATTGTGGTTGTCAATAACCACCGCCATATTCCTATGAACCACCTCCTCAACATGATTTTGAACCACCTTACTCACAAGCCCCCTACCACCAAACAGAAGATCACAAGTTGCTATAAGGGCCCAAGTAGGCCCAAAGCAGAAGATCACAACCCACCTAAAAGACGGCTGGCCAAAGATAAGGGGACTCACCCCCAAAAGATAAAATAAGATAACTAACTTATCTTATCTCAAGGGAAGTCACTCCACACTACTATAAATATACTAGAGCACCCAAGTATAACTCATACTCTAATTTTACACAAAAAACCTGCCTAAAGCACGTGCTAACTTAAGCATCGGAGTCTCTTGCAGGTACCACCACCTGATAAACCCCATTTTTAGGGTTTATCATGTATAGATTTTGAGGGTTTTATCAATGATCTCTCACACTTATTCATATAAAAATGCATGATTTTTGTGTTCCTTTCCCAATTTTTCCTCATGGATGAAAACATGCTTCTTTCGCATTGAATTAGATATATTTTAATCTTCTCTAATTACCATTCGATGTCGTGATCCGTTTGTTAAGTCGTTTCAGAAGTTATAGGGCATAAATGACTAAGAGGGATGAAGGAAGCGTGCATGAATGGAAGGAGCATGGAAAAATTAGAGTTTTGGAACTTGGGCATGGGCACGCACGTGCACCGTACGCGTACACATCGATGTGCATCCTCAGAGCCGGCACGATGGAGCCGACACGAGAAGCTGGCGCGCTTATATGGCGGGGCCAGAAATCCTTGGACGCACGCGCGTACTGCGCGCCTGCGCGTAGTTCGCGAAAAATCCCAGGGATGCGTACGCGTACTGTGCGCGTACGCACCGATGGCCGCACGTGATTTTTTAAGAAGAAAATGTCACCAGCAATTTTAGGCAGTTGCAAGCCCTGTTTTGGGGCAGAGTTCTAGCGGGAAGGGCATAAGAAGACCAAGGATTAGTGAGATTGAGACAATTAGACATTATTCTAGATATTTTTGGGAGTTAGTTACATTTTGCTTTTAGAGAGAGAAACTCCAACTTCTCTCTAGGATTTTGCTTTCTCTATTGAAATTCTCCTTTAATTTCTTGGTGAGATCCATTGCTAATTCACTTTTACTTTGGTACAAGTTGTAGATCTACTCTTCTCCTACTCTCAATTTGTGTTCTTTTGATTCACTCACTTTGGATCTAGGTTTGACTTTGTTACTTTGAATTTTGATTAATGAATTGAGGAATTTCATTCAATTACATGATTATTGATGATTGCTTGGATTAGATAGCTTTAATTCAATTCTTTTTCTCAATTTCATCATGTCTCCTATGAACGCTCACCAAATGTTTGATGAAATAATAATTCTAGCCATGGAGTAGAATCCTCTTACTTGGCTTAGGGGTTGAATTATAGGAGACACTTGAGTAGTGGATATCAATTGTTGATTAGGAATTGAGAATTGCTAATTGACTTGGAGTGCACTAAAGCTAGACTTCCCTAGGGTTAGACTAGGACTTGTGCCTCAAGTTAGTTACTTTCATTTGACTTTCCTCCACTATTAGGTGGTTAACTAAGTGAAGCAACTATCAATTGTTATCACAATTGAAGGAAACTACAATGATGGAACTTCCAATACTCACCCTTAGCCAAGGCCTTTATCTCAATTAATTGTTGTTTACCTTTGTTAGCTTGAATTCTCGCACCAACTCTCAAAACCACAAAAGACTTCCTAATCAATAATGTGCATTCTAAGGCAATTCCTAGGGAGAACGACCCGGGACTAATACTCTCGGTCATAGATTTTAGGATTGTTTGATGCGGTATTTGTGTGTCATTTAGACTATACTCACGATTGGATTCATTGCTAATTTCTATACTGGCATAAGAATTTTGTTCATCACCACCCCCCGGTGATCAGAGATTAGCAGCACCATCAGATCTAGCAAGTCGGACACGATAGCTCCGGCCACAACAGCAGATCTCATCCGAGATCGACCTTCAGTTTCAAGTAACCCTCGGAACATTGGCGCCGTTGCCGGGGAACCTAGAAGTCATCCCATCATCATGGAGGACAACCTTGATAACGATCACAACTCTGGCTTAGAAGATAGAACACCGCATAAGAACACAGATGCTATATCGAAGGATACACCTCAGGATAAGGGAGACAAACAGCCTCCAAATGCAGAAATTTTAGAGGCCATCCGTGAACAACAGAATCACCTTAAACAGCTAGAACAAGAAGCCGACCGGCAGCGGGAGGTAAAGCGAGACCTTCAGAGAGAAACTAGACAGCGTCGAGAGCTGGAGAACAAAATCCTAAATCTCGAAGTTGATCTCAAAACCAAGACCACTCGATCCAGCCACGAAGATAGCCCCCACAAGGACCAAGATCCGTTCCCAAAGGAGATCATGAAAGCTAAACTTCCAAAGGACTTCAAAGCCCCCGACATGACTCTATACGATGGTATGTCTGATCCAAGCCATCATATCAGCAATTTCAGAAGTCGGATGTATCTTACGGATGCCTTAGATTCAATCAGTTGTAAAGCTTTCCCGACCACTTTGACCAAGACGGCAATAAAGTGGTTCGACAGCTTGTCGCCAAGGTCAATAGCAAGCTTTGACGACCTCGCCAAGAAATTCCTAGCTAGATTCTCCATCCAGAAAGACAAAGCCAAGCATGCCCCAAGCCTACTAGGAATTAAACAAGGAGATCGGGAAAGCCTCCACAACTACATGGAAAGATTTAACAAAGCATGTCTGGACATACAAAGTCTGTCGACAGAGGCAGCCATCATGGGCCTCATCAATGGCCTAAGAGAAGGACCCTTTAGCCACTCCATATCCAAAAAACACCCAACATCTCTAAACGAGGTACAAGAACGGGCAGAAAAGTATATTAATATGGAAGAGAACTCTCGATTAGGAGAAACCTCAAAATCTGGATTCCCCTACCCACCTCGGGACAAGGATAAAGAGTCCAGGAAAAAAAAGACCAGCCTACTGAGAAACCTAGAAAACACCACAACTACATTTCCCTCAGGGTGTCTGTTGTGGATGTCTACAGAGAGATATGCAACCTTGAGAAGATCTCACCACCTCGTCGGACAGAGTATTGCGAATACCACCGAGTCTATGGGCACCCCACCAACGAATGTGATAAACCACTATTTTATGGTTTATAATGTGTTTAATTGTGTGGTTTTATCGTGATCTTTACCCACTTATTCATATAATTAGCATGCATTTATATTTCCTTCCTAAAATTATTACATGATTGAAAACTTGCTTCTTAGAGACTTTTAATTATGTATTTTAATTCTCCTTTATTCCATTCGATGTCGTGATCTGTGTGTTAAGTGTTTCAGGCTTTATAGGGCATGAATGAGTTGGAGATTGGAAAGGAAGCTTGCAAAAATGGAAGGAACACAAGAAATTGAGGAGATGACCAGCGAGAAGTGACGCGGCCGCAAGGCTCACGCGACCGTGCGAAAGAGAGGAAATCGCAGTGATGCGGCCGCATGGCTCACGCGACCGCGAGGATTGGAATAGCACAAATGACGCGGAGGCGTGGACGACGCGCTCGCATGGCAGGGCAAAACGCCAAATGACGCGGCTGCATGAATGATGCGATCGTGTGACGTGCACGATCTACATAATCTACAGAATTCGCTGGGGGCGATTTTGGGCCCTGTTTTGACCCAGTTTTCGGCCCAGAAAAGCATACTAGAGCCAGAGAACATGCAGAGACCGAAAACAACATTCATTCTACACAATTTTTAGTTTTTAGATCTAGTTTTACTCCTCCTCTAGGTTTTCTCTCTACACATTCATAGTTCTTAGGATTTTATTTCTATTTCTTTTTGCATTGGGATATTGAGAAGAGTTATTACCTCATCAAGACTTCGTCATTCTAGTTCGTTTTCTTTACTTGGCACTTACTCTTCCATGTCCTTTAATTTACTCAATTTTACTATTGAATTATTTTTAGAATTTATTAATACAATAATTACTTCTATTTTTAATTGATTTCTTTGATTTTTATTTATCATGTCTTTCTTTAATTCCCTTTCCTATGTTATGAATTCCACATTCACAATGAGCGAGTAGTTTTCTAACTTGACGGGGAGTTGATTGAAAGGAACCCTTGAGTTGGAATGCTCAAAAAGAAAAATTGTAATTGGGTTTATTGTTGGATTGCCCTCTAGTCACTGACACCAATCCCTTTAATTGAGTGGGTTGAAACTTGTGAATAGAAGTAGCATTCCAACTTGTTTGACTTTTCCTTACCTAGTAAGGGATAACTAAGCAGGACAACCTTCAATTGTCAATTAATCTTGAGAGT
>NC_029793.2:86325962-86330787 GCF_000816755.2 Arachis ipaensis
AAGTAGCATTCCAACTTGTTTGACTTTTCCTTACCTAGTAAGGGATAACTAAACAGAACAACCTTCAATTATCAATTAATCTTGAGAGTACTTCAACAAGAATAGGGCTTCCAACTAATCTACTCCCAGTCAAGGCTTTTATTTAAATTATTTAATTCCTCTAATTTAATTTCCTGTTTATTCAACTCAAACCCTTTTTGAAAACATCTGATCAATAAAATAGCACACCTTTCTGCAACTCGTTGGGAGACGATCTGGGATTCATACTCCCAGTATTTTAGTTTTAATTTTTGTGACACCCTTCTAAATTGATAAGCGGATTTCTAGTTGGTTAAGAACTATACTTGCAACGCATATCTTATAACAATTCTTGACTCGCCAATTTCCATCACGTCAATTTTTGGCGCCGTTGCCGGGGAGTTGCAATAGAGTGCTAAGTTATTGATTGGAATTTATTTATTTGCATTTTATTTTATCTTGCTACTATGAGCTGCTTGTTTCTTTCGTTAGATGACACGTTCACTTCCTGATCCAAGCTTGCTAGTATTCGATCCTGAGATTGAAAGAACTATTTCACGAATAAGGCAAGCTCGACATCGGTTAGTCCTCTCTGAGGGCCGATCTGAAATGTCACTTGAGGAAGAAACCAACCCCCATTCTACTGATTCAGTTGATTTACGTGCAGATGACATGACAGCAGCTAGGAGAGTTACTATCCAGGAGGCTGGAGCCCCTGATTTTTCAATGCAACCATTTCAAGTGCATCACCCAGTGGTGACTACAGACTTTGAAATAAAGACTTCACTGCTCAATTTGATGCCCAAGTTTCATGGCTTACCTGCTCAAGAGCCTATCAAGCACCTGAGAGATTTTCAAGCAGCCTGTTCTACTGTCAGGCGTGATGGTGCAAATGAAACTTCAATTTTGTTGAAAGCTTTCCCATTTTCTCTTGAGGGAAAGGCAAGAGAGTGGTACTACACTCAACCCGTAGCAACTGTATCCGACTGGGATACACTTAGAAGAGAATTTTTGGAAAAGTTCTTTCCAGCTGAAGTTACTAATAAACTGAGGAAAGACATTTCCATGATTGTTCAGGACGAATCTGAGACTCTCTATGAATACTGGGAGCGCTTCAATAATCTTCTAGAAGCATGCCCCCACCATATGATTGACAAGATAGTGTTACTCGGTTACGTCACACAGGGCATGAGGCCCCAAGATAAGACCACATTGGAAAGTGCTAGCAATGGGTCTATGAAAAAGTACAAGACCACTGATGAGGCATGGCAATTGATCAGCGACTTATCTGAATCTACTTGAAATCACAGGCAGAAACAAGGCCGTTCAAAAGCCGTTGCAGAAGTATCCTCTAGCAAAAAGACTACTGCTCTAACTCAGAGTATCTGTGAAATGACCAACTTGCTGAAGCAGATGCAATTGAATCAACAAGTTAGCAAGCTCAACCTTCTCCACCACAGTAAAGCCAACAGTTAGTCCCATAGAGAGTTTGTAGAGTCTGTGCTAATTATAGCCATTATACTAATGAATGTTCGCAGTTCCAGTAGGAAGACAACACCGTGGCAGCCACTCATAACTTCTATGACCACCCCAACCAAGGGTACAATCAAGGTGGCAATTACAGCCATGGATGGCAGGACAATTCTAACCAGAATTGGAGGGACAATAACAACAGAGGAGGCAGAGACAATCGGGGAAATCAGAGGTGGAATAATAACAACAACAGGCAGCAGAACCAGAACCAGCCTTACAGAGCACCTCACCTAAGGCAATCCCAAGGACCATAGAATACCCAACAGCAGACCTCTCAAATTACTTATCCTTCTTCATCTTCTAATGAAGACTTACTACAATCTATTGATCGGAGACAACAGACCATGGAAAATAACCTTTATGCTACACTAAATAGTCTGAACTCTACTTTGCAAGCTCTTGTCTCACATATTGGATCAATGAATAACTCCAATAACCAGCCTTTGAGCTCCAGTGGAATCCCCTCTCAACCATTACCCAATCCAAAGGGTGGCATTAATGCCATCACCCTAAGGTCTGGAACCACACTGCAGGAGAGGAATCAGGAGGAGCCAAGCCCACCAGAACACGCCTCAGCTGAAGAGGGAGTGGAAATAGAAGATGTTGAAGAGGAAGAGGACATACAGGACATGGCTGAAAAAGAAGAAGTTCAACCACAGGAGGAAGCACCAAAGGGCGCAGACACTGCAGAAGACACCACTCCCATTCGATTTCCACAACTTGCAAGGAAGCCCAGGAAGCAGCTGGAACCTAATCCCAAAATGGTAGAGATATTCAAAAAGGTTGAGGTAACTGTTCCTCTTTTTGATGTTATTCAACAGGTACCTAAATATACAAAGTTTCTAAAAGATTTATATATACCTAAAGATAAAATTAATGAATTAGAAACTATTCCTTTAGGTAGTTCCATATCTGCTTTAATGGGAGGTTTACCTGAAAAGTGTAGTGACCCAGGTCCATGTATGGTTAATTGTACTATTGGTGGTGTAGTATTTTCTGACTGCATGTGTGATTTAGGAGCATGTGTGAGTATAATGCCTTTGTCTATATATGATATTTTGAGGCTCCCTCCCTTAAAAAGGTCGGCAGCTCGTTTTGTGTTAGCGGATAAAAGCATTATTACAGTGGCTGGAGTTGCTAAAGATGTATTAGTGGGCATTAAGGGGCTCACATTTCCCATTGATTTTTATATCCTGGTGATGCCCCAAAATGACTCAGAGAAGCCATCATCAATCCTACTCGGAAGACCATTCCTGAAGACCTCGAAATTTAAATTAGATGCTTTTTCAGGAACATACTCTTTTGAAATAGATGGCCGAGTAGTAATCTTCAATCTGAATGGAGTTATGAAGCATCCTCCGGAGGATCATTCTATTCTCCAGTGTGACATCATAGATGAAACCGTGGCTGAAGTTCACCAGGAGGAATTTGAAGAGAAGTACATAGGACAAGGTCCAAGTGTGGGGACATTCTTAGAGGACAATGACAGTGCTTTACCATTGTTACCAGCTCCAGACAACCCAGAGCCTGACTATGATCAGAAGTTAGAATTAAAACCCCTTTCCTCCACACCTCAAATATGCTTACCTTGAAGATGAGCAGAAGTTTCCAGTTATCATTGCAATGGAACTCATTTCTCAATAAGAAGAGCAGTTACTTAGTGTGCTGAGGAGGCACAAGAAGGCAATTGGTTGGAGTTTGGCAGACATAGTAGGCATCAACCCTCAAGTCTGTGAGCATAGGATTTTTTTTAGAAGAGGGAGCAAGACCTATCCGTCAACCCCAGAAAAGACTGAACCCCACTATCTTAGAGGTTGTCAAAAAGGAAGTGACCAGACTATTGGAGGCAGATATCATCTACCCCATTTCAGACAGTGAATGGGTAAACCCAGTACAAGTGGTGCCCAAGAAGTCTAGAATCACTACAGTAAAGAATGAGCATGGAGATCTCATGGCAACCAGAGTTCAGAACGCCTGGAGGGTCTGCATTGACTACAGACGCCTCAACCAAGCCACTCGTAAGGATCACTATCCTCTTCCATTCATTGATCAAATACTGGATCACCTGTCAGATAAATCACATTATTGTTTTTTAGATGGTTACACAGGTAATTTCCAGATTCATATAGCTCCTGAAGATCAGGAAAAGACCACTTTTACATGTCCTTTTGGGACCTATGCTTACAAGAGAATGCCCTTTGGCTTATTCAATACACCAGCTACCTTCCAAAGGTGCATGATGAGCCTTTTCTCTGATCTTATTGAGGACTGTATGGAAGTTTTTATGGATGATTTTAGTGTATATGGCGATTCCTTTAGCCTTTGCTTAGATGGATTATCTAGAGTATTAGATAGATGTGTCAGTACAAACCTTGTATTAAATTTTGAAAAATGTCACTTTATGGTAAAACAAGGTATTGTACTAGGACATGTTGTGTCTAATACTGGCATTTCTATAGATCCAGTAAAGGTGGATGTTATTTCTATTTTACCTTACCCCTCCTCTGTGAGGGAAGTCCGTTCGTTCCTTGGCCATGCAGGTTTTTACAGGAGATTCATTAAGGACTTCAGTAAGGTAGCACTTCCCTTATCCAGACTACTGCAGAAGGATATTAAGTTCGAGTTCACTGAGGATTGCAAACAAGCATTTGATAAGCTGAAGACCGCCCTGACTCAAGCTCCAATTGTGAGAGGACCAGACTGGAGCTAGCAATTTGAAATAATGTGTGACGCCTCCAACCATGCAGTAGGAGCAGCACTGCTCAGCGTGAAGGTAAGGACCCCTTTGTTATTGCTTATGCGTCTAAAACTTTAGATGCCGCTCAGTCCAATTACACTACTACTGAGAAAGAGCTTCTTGCTATTGTTTTTGCACTGGATAAATTCCGAGCCTATTTACTTGGTACGAAGGTAGTAGTGTACTCAGACCACGCAGCTCTAAAGTATCTATTAGCTAAAAAGGAGTCCAAACCAAGGCTTATACGTTGGATACTACTATTACAAGAATTTGATATGGAAATTAAGGATAAGAGTGGTAACCAGAATTTATTGGTAGACCACTTGAGTCGCCTTGAGCACATTACAGATGACCCCACTCCTATAGCTGATAATTTCCCATTTGATAACCTGCAAGCAGTATCTGAGGTAGTCCCTTGGTATGCACCTGTAGCTAATTATCTAGTTAGCCGCACCTTTCCTCCAAACTTTTCTAAGAATCAAAGAGACAAGCTGAAAAGCGAGTCTAAATATTATATATGGGATGACCCATATTTAT
>NC_029793.2:86331204-86334390 GCF_000816755.2 Arachis ipaensis
TCCATCTTAGAGGCCTGTCACTCATCTGAGAGTGGAGGACATTTTGGCCCTCAAAGAACAGCTAGAAAAATATTAGACTGTGGATTCTGGTGGCCTACTCTTTTTAGAGACGCTGCTGAATTTTGTAGATCTTGTTTCCCATGCCAAAAATTTGGTAATATATCCAAGAGGGATGAGATGCCTCAACAAATTATGCTTTTCTGTGAAATTTTTTATGTTTGGGGCATTGACTTCATGGGTCCATTTCCAAATTCTAATGGTTATTTTTATATATTGTTAGCTATGGATTACGTTTCCAAATGGGTGGAAGCAATTCCTACCTGCACTGATAATGCTAACACTGTCATTTCCTTTGTAAGAAACCACATTATTTGTCGCTTTGGATCACCACGAGCAATCGTGAGCGATCAAGGCACCCATTTTTGTAACAGGAGACTAACAGGATTAATGAAGAAGCATGGGATAATTCATAAGGTTGCAAAAGCCTACCATCCTCAGACTAATGGGCAAGCCGAGGTGTCAAATAGAGAGATAAAGCATATCTTGTAGAAGATAGTCAAACCTCATAGAAGAGACTGGAGCACCAGGCTACAAGATGCACTCTGGGCATACAGAACAGCATATAAAACACCCATTGGGATGAGTCCTTTCTGTTTAGTTTATGGAAAAGCTTGTCATCTCCCTGTTGAAGTAGAGCACAAAGCCTTTTGGGCATTAAAGGAGTGCAACATGGGAATTGAGAAAGCCAGAGCTGAAAGGAAGTTGCAACTGCAAGAAGTGGAAAGCCTTCGCCTAGAAGCTTATGAGAACTCAAGACTATACAAGGAGAAGATGAAGGCTGTACATGATCAGCACATCAAGAGAAAAGAGTTCCAACCTGGGGATTTAGTCCTCCTGTACAAATCTCGACTGAGGCTTATGCCAGGCAAGTTGAGATCAAGATGGGAAGGTCCATACAGAGTAGAGAAGGCCGAACCGTACGGAGTTTTTAACCTAAGTCATCCTTCAAGCTCTGAACTTATCAAAGTTAATGGACAACATTTAAAGCTGTACCATGGAGAGAGGATGAAGAAAAACAAGGAGCTCGAGATCTTCCTCTTGGATTGGACGCCTTTCAAGAAGCCGCACTCAAGCGCCAGATGTACCAATTTGACTGGGACGCCGTTCTCAGAGTTATCACACTACCTGGTAGCCATTGGATCTACGGATACCATCGTACCTGCCCTAAGGGAATATCGGCTTCAGCACTTACCTTGGAGGCTCGCGTATGGGCACAGATCATGTCCCATTACGTCTTTCCGAGCACTCACGAGTCTTCCTTCACTGCGGACATGGCCGTTCTACTATGGTGCATCCTTACAGACCAACCTCTGAACCTACCAAGACACATCCAGAATGCCATGGGACACGTACAAATTACGAGCAACTTACCTTTTCCCGCCTTGGTCTCAGATCTTGTCTCAGCAGCCGGAATTTTCTACAGAACTGGGGACACCAAAGCCGTGCTCCCACGGGATGATCAGTATGTCCCTAACAGGCAATACATCAGACCTCTACCAGCCGCCACAAGCCATCCTACTGAACCAGTCGAAGATATTCCTTCTTCAACACCACAAGCACCTACAATAGACCAACTGCTCCATCAGATACTCAAAAGGTTGGATCGGCAAGAACACAAAGCTAAGATGAGAGAGCGCCGTAACAAGCGCCGATTCACATACCTCAAGGAGCTGATTATGGGAAAATTCAAGGACTCAGACACCCCGGACTCCACTTTCTTTACCAGCACAGGAAGCCATGATGGTCCCGACTGTGGAGATACTGCTATCAGCCCACCTTTGTTCCTGACAGATGGCACCGAGGACGGTGCAAAGCCTTAAGTGTGGGGAGGTCGGTCAGTACCTGACTTCCGGAGGTAATTTCTCTTCTCTAAACACCAATAAATTAGGATATTTAGTTAGTTTTTCTTTTGTAGAATAGGATAAATTGCATAGTAATAGGTTAGTTACATGCATGTTCTACTTGATTGAAAAGACAATAAGTTTTCCTCTAAGACCCTATTTTCAGAACAAAATTTCACTAACTTTAATTAAAACTCTTATGTTAAATTTGCTTGAAGTTGTATTTGGAACATGATTTTTGAGCTAAAAGAACACACAACCTGTGAGATTTGAGCCTTTATGCATGGTAATATTATTTAACCATAATTATTTTATTCTTGTGTGTTTACTTCTCTATGATTGTAATCTATATTTTGTATCATCCTATATGTCAAATGTTTATTATATTTGTATGCTTGCATATGATTGAGGCCATTATTTGTTTAAACTCACTTATCCAAATTAAACCTACCCTTTCAATTACCTTTGTTAGCCACTTTGAGCCTTTAAATCCCATTTATTCTATATTTTACCACATTACTAGCCTTAAGCGGAAAAACAATTATATATCCTAAATTGAATCTTTGGTTAGCTTAAGATAGAATTGTGTGTGCTAATTAAGTATGGGAAATTGTGGGAACAAAAGATAATAAAGGAATGTGTCATGATAATATAATGGGAATTTGGATACCTACTCATGTGAAACTATAAGAATTAAAAATCTATGTGCATTGATAAGCTATGTTTATTTTTATGTTTATGTTAAAAAAAAAACCAAAAATATTCAATAAATAAATAAGGGGACAAAAATTACTCCAATGCTAAGTTAAGAATTCAAAGATTAATGCATGTATGATAAAATTAAAATAAAAAGTTGATACACGAGTATGGAATGTGAAAGGGAAATTCTGGGTAGCTAGGCATGAATTCTAAAGTTATATAGAATATATATAGGTTATGTTAAAGCTTGGGTTAATTAAAGATTCAGTTTATAAGCTTACTTAGCCATATATGTATCCTTACCATTACCTTGGCCCCATTACAACCTTGAAAAGACCTCATGATGTTTGCATTGGTATATTAAATGTTGTTGATTAGTTAGGAGAAGAACAAAAAAATTAGAGAGCATGATTAGAAAAGGATAGAGTGATTGCCCTATACACTAGAGAGATTAGAGCGTACATACATCATCAGTGAGGGTTCAATGCTTAAAATTCTATGTTCCCTGCTTTCATGAGCTACCTTCTTGCATTTTTATCTGTTCTTACTGTATAAGAATTGAAATAGTGGAATTTGATTTGTAATT
>NC_029793.2:86335138-86361984 GCF_000816755.2 Arachis ipaensis
TGAGTTGGAGATTGGAAAGGAAGCTTGCAAAAATGGAAGGAACACAAGAAATTGAGGAGATGACTAGCGAGAAGTGACGCGGCCGCATGGCTCACGCGACCGTGCAAAAGAGAGGAAATCGCAGTGATGCGGCCGCATGGCTCACGCGACCGCGCGGATTGGAATGGCACAAGTGACGCGGAGGCGTGGACGACGCGCTCGCATGGCAGGGAAAAACGCCGAATGACGCGGCTGCATGAATGACGTGATCGCGTGACGTGCGCGATCTGCATAATCTGCAGAATTCGCTGGGGGCAATTTTGGGCCCTGTTTTGACCCAGTTTTCGGCCCAGAAAAGCAGACTAGAGCCAGAGAACATGCAGAGACCGAAAACAACATTCATTCTACAAAATTTTTAGTTTTTAGATCTAGTTTTACTCCTCCTCTAGGTTTTCTCTCTACACATTCATAGTTCTTAGGATTTTATTTCTATTGCTTTTTGCATTGGGATATTGAGAAGAGTTATTACCTCATCAAGACTTCGTCATTCTAGTTCGTTTTCTTTACTTGGCTCTTACTCTTCCATGTCCTTTAATTTACTCATTTTTACTATTGAATTTTTTTTAGAATTTATTAATACAAGAATTACTTCTATTTTTAATTGATTTCTTTGATTTTTATTTATCATGTCTTTCTTTAATTCCCTTTCCTATGTTATGAATTCCACATTCACAATGAGCGAGTAGTTTCCTAACTTGATGGGGAGTTGATTGAAAGGAACCCATGAGTTGGAATGCTCAAAAAGAAAAAATTGTAATTGGGTTTATTGTTGGATTACCCTCTAGTCACTAACACCAATCCCTTTTAATTGAGTGGGTTGGAACTTGTGAATAGAAGTAGCATTCCAACTTGTTTGACTTTCCCTTACCTAGTAAGGGATAACTAAACAGAACAACCTTCAATTATCAATTAATCTTGAGAGTACTTCAACAAGAATAGGGCTTCCAACTAATCTACTCCATGTTAAGGCTTTTATTTAAATTATTTAATTCCTCTAATTTAATTTCCTGTTTATTCAACTCAAACCCTTTTTGAAAATATCTGATCAATAAAATGGCACACCTTTCTGCAACTCGTTGGGAGATGACCTGGGATTCATACTCCCAGTATTTTAATTTTAATTTTTGTGACACCCTTCTAAATTGATAAGCGGATTTCTGGTTGGTTAAGAACTATACTTGCAACGTATATCTTATAACAATTCTTGACTCGCCAATTTCTGCCACGTCAGAATGCTACGACCTAACGAATGTCATAGAGAAGCTAGCCCGGGAAGGAAGACTAGATAGGTTCCTGGCCAACAAAACAGACGAACCGAAGAAGCGAAGAAGGGACGAAGAGGTTGGACGAACTGAACGTCCCCCTCACACCCCTGAAAGGCATGTGCATATGATAAATGGTGGATTCGCAGGAGGAGGGATCTCTAGGTCGTCCCGTAAAAGACAGCTCAAAGAGTTGTACCATGTTGGAGGAGGGGACAGGACACCTGACCTCCCCACTATTAACTTCACTCAAGAAGACGCCGTAGGCATCATCTCGAGGCATGATGACCCCGTAGTCATTACAATCATACTTGCTAATGCCAATCTCCACCGAACACTAGTAGACCAAGGCAGATCCACGGATATCTTATTCAAATCCGCCTTCGACAAGCTTGGTTTGCAAGAAAAATAGCTCAGAGAATATCCAAATAGCCTATTCGGACTAGGAGACGCCCCAATCCAACAACTGGGGTACATCGCACTACACACATCTTTTGGGAAAGGAACTCTGTCTAGGACGTTAAGCATAGACTACATCATAGTCGACGCGAGCTCAGCCTACAATGCTTTAATAGGTCGGACAACACTAAATCAGCTCGCCGCTGTGGTCTCCACCCCATACCTATGCATGAAGTTCCCAACTCCAGAAGGGATCGCTACCATAAAAGGAGACCAAAAATTCGCGCGACACTGTTACAACGAGAGTGTGAACCTTAAAGGTGACCCTAGAGGAAAAGAAACCAATACTATAGAACTCGGGGGAATTTGAGCTCGCGAAGAACTCCGCCCTCAACCAGAAGGGGAAACCCAAGAAGTTTAAATTGGAGACACTCAAGACAAAACAACAAATATAGGGGCGAATCTGAGGGAAGACTTAAAGAAACTGCTAATAAAGCTCCTAAAAGATAACTCCGACCTCTTTGTATGGAAGGCCGCCAACATGCCTGGTATTGATCTCGGACTAATGTGTGACAAGTTAGCTGTATACCCAGGGTCTCGGCCCATATAGCAAAAACGTAGGAAGCTCGGTCCAGAAAGGTCGCAAGTTGTAGAGGAGCAGGTATAGGCATTGTTGGAGGCAGGGTTCATAAGAAAGGTAAAGTACCCATTATGGCTAGCCAATGTGGTGCTGGTCAAAAAGTCAAATGGAAAGTGGTGGATGTGTACCAATTACACCGAACTCAAAAAAGCATGCCCAAAGGATCCTTACCCACTCCCGAAGATCGACACACTAGTCGACGCTTCATCAGGCTATCAGTATCTCTCCTTCATGGACGCTTACTCGAGATACAATCAAATCCCAATGTATCAATCCGACCAGGAGAAAACATCATTCTTAACTCCAAAGGTAAATTACTACTACATAGTCATGCCATTTGGACTCAAAAACGCAGGAGCTACATACCAAAGATTGATGAATGAAGTCTTTGTCGACCACATTGGAAAGCTAATGGAGGTTTATGTAGATGACATGCTAGTAAAAACACAAAGTGAGGAATCGTTGTTGTCCGACCTCCCTAAAGTGTTCGACACCATAAGAAAGCATGCTATGTGACTTAACCCTGCAAAGTGCACATTCGCGGTAAAAGCTAGCAAATTCTTGGGCTTCATGCTCATCGAAAGAGGAATCGAAGCAAGCCCAGATAAGTGCCAGGCCATACTTCGCATGAAAAGTCCGACCTGTGTCAAAGAGGTCCAGCAGCTCAATGGAAGACTAGCGGCTCTGTCTAGGTTCCTAGCTGTATTAGTCTTAAGATCTCTCATCTTCTATGCAACATTAAAGAAGGGAAAAAGGTTCGAGTGGACCCCAGAATGCAAACAAGCCTTCCAAAATTTCAAGAAATTTCTGGGGCAACCACCCATCCTTACTCGGCCTCGGGAAGGCGAAGAGCTCATACTATACCTCGCCGTAGGAAGTCGGGCAATAGCATCAGCACTAGTCAGAGAAGACGAAAGTGGGCAACAACTCATTTACTTCATCAGTAAGGCTTTACAAGGGGCTGAACTGAACCATCAAAAGATAGAAAAGTTTGCCTACGCCCTCATACTCACTTCCCGACGACTCCGACCATACTTTCAAGCTCACACTATCAGAGTGCAGACCAACCAACCCATAAAGGGGATCTTACAGAAAACAGACTTAGCTAGAAGAATCCTATAATGGGCAATTGAGTTATCCAAATTCGACCTCAAGTACGAAGCCCGGACAGCTATCAAATCTCAATACTTGGCCGACTTCATCGCAGAGTACACTGACACCCCGGGTACTGATGCTCGGTTTCTTGTATGGTTTAGAATTTCACAAATGAAATCTCGTTGCAAGTATAGTCCTAAACCAACAAAGAATCCTCACATGCAAAATATTGGTTGTCACAAGTACAAACCCCAATAAGAATTAACCGAAGTATTTAAACATCGGGTCGTCTCACAAGAAATTGCAATGAAGTGGTCAACATATCCTAAATATCCAACCACTACTTCCTCTTGTTCAATAATCTCTACCTCCTCCTCTGGTTGCACTTCTTGCTTTAACTCCTCTTCCTCACCTTGGAGCTCCAAATTTACTCCCTCACTGAAGAGATTTGCCTAAAGAGAATATTTCATCAAACACATAGAGTGCAACAAAAGTAAACATCGTAAATTGAAAGAATAATAAAATCTAACAACCACTAAGTGCAAGAAAAGTAAAATCAACAACTCAATTCAACAATAAAGAAACATCAAACATTAAATTCCCTTAAAAGTAAATCAAATCTAACATGAGTTCATCATTACAAGAGAGAGCAAATGAGAAATTAGCATCACAACTAAGAGAATCAAGATGTAGAGATGAGAAATTATAAAAGAAACAAGATAAAATCAAATAATTAAACATGAATCTAAGATAATCTAACCTAATCCTAACCTAATTCTAGAGAGAAGAGGGAGCTTCTCTCTCTAGAAAACTAACTAAAGGCTCATGTTGGCTAAACTAATTACTCCCCCCTTTGCTTGGACTTCAATTCTGCATGAAATACACTCAGAAATAAGTTGGATTTGGGCCTGGGCAGCTCAGAAATTGCCCCCAGCGTTTTGCCTTTAAGTGGGCCATGTAAGATTACCGGCGCGTGCGCGCCATGTGCGCGTGCGCGTCGATTGGTAAATTCTCCATCCGCGCAGAAGCGGCATGTACGCATGCGCGTCTATAGGCGAGACCACTTTTGCGTGTGCGTGCCTTATGCGCATGCACGTCCCTTGATGCATTCCCAATCTTTGTTTCTTCATGCATTCTCTCCTTTGTATGCTTTTCTACTCATTTCTTCCATCCAATATTTGCCTTATAAGCCTGAAATCACTCAACACACACGTCAAGGCATCGAATGGAATTAAAATGAATCAAAATTACCAATTTAGGGCGTAAAAAGCATGTTTTTACACTTAAACAAAATTCTAGGGAGAATTACAAAACCATGCTATTTCATTGAATAAATGTGGGAAAGGGTGGTAAAATCCCCCAAAATAAGCACAAGATAAATCACGAAATTGGGGTTTATCACTCACTAAGCTTCTTAGGTGCTTCTCCACATTCAACAATGGGAGTGCCTTGATCGCATAGGCTTAGGCGGGATGAGGCCATTTTTCTAATGACTTCCGTTATGATAGACATCCTTGCTTCTAGCTCCTTAAACGCTTCTTCGTTATTCGTACACCTAGCTAGAAGTTCTTGTTGCTCTCGCATCAGGTCTTCCGATGAAGGTGGTGGTGGAAGAGAGGGTTCATTGTTTGAGGGGAAGGTATTATAGTTGGAAGATGGTTCATATTGGTGAAAATCTTGAGGTGGTGTACACAGAATTTGTGGTTCTTGGGAGTCTTGGTGTTGGAATGGTGGTGGCTCTAGATATGGTTCATAAGGTGGTTGGTATGGTGGGTATAGGTTAGGGTCATATGGACGTGGATGGTGGTATGACACTTGTGAGTATGGTGGAGGGCTATATTGAGGAGGGGGTTCATATGTATCTGGTGGTTGTGGTTGGCAATCACAATAAGGGTCATCACACACATTAGATTGGTATGCATTAAGATTTGGACTATACCCATAAGAATCCGGAGAGTAGTCATGTTGGGGTGGCGCTTGAACGGCTTGGATGGAATAAAATACTTTTTGTTCCTTACACATCTCCGTGAGGAGAGTAGTCATATCCCCAAGTACTCTTGTCAAACTCGATTCGGAAGGAGGTTATTGCCAAGAAGGTTGTTCATAAGCTTGGGGCTCCTCCCATCTTTGATTTCCAAATCCTTGATGCACATCCTCATTAAAGCTTCCATTTCCTACAACATAGTTTGAATCACACTCATAGCCAAAGTGATGAGAATTCATGGTGATAAGGGAAAACAAAAACAAATTCCAACAAGAAACAAAGAAAACCGAATCCTAAAACTAGCAAAAACTAATCAAAGAAGAAAAAGGAAAACATATTCAAAATATTTACAATAGCCAATAACATAGCACCATTGTAATTCCCCGGCAACGGCGCCATTTTGATGCTCGGTTTCTTGTATAGTTTAGAATTTCACAAATAAAATCTCGTTGCAAGTATAATCCTAAACCAACAAAGAATCCTCACATGCAAAAATATTGGTTGTCACAAGTACAAACCCCAATAAGAATTAACCGAAGTATTTAAATCTCAGGTCGTCTCACAAGAAATTGTAATGAAGTGGTCAATTATTGGCTATGAAGGAACAAGGGGTTTGGTTTATAAAAGGGCAAGGAAATAAATAACAAGAAAAGTAACCAACAAGAAAGCAAATGATGAGAACTAATAAAATAAAGGAAAAGAACTCTTGGCTAAGACATGGGAAATTGAGATCACCATCCTTGTGAACAAACCATATATTGACAATTATGAGGAACCAAGCTCATTAAGTCTAATTCCAAAAGCCTTAAGTACGTAATATCTACTCCTAGGCTTGAAGTACGTCAAATGGCTTGATCAACATCAATCCATAAGTCCTAACCTAGCTACTAATTAACTTAGTAGTAGGCTAGAGTTAATGGTTATCAAATTGACCACTAAGGGTTCTCAAATCACCAATTTAATGAAACCCAATGACTCAAGGTCACTCAATTCCCTTAGCCTAGGCCAAGAGTAAAGGAAACTACTCAAAAACTAGAGGAAACATTCTATCAAACACCTAGTGTGCAATAAAAGTAAACATCACAAAATGCAAGAATTAACAAGATCCATAACCATCATGAGCAAGAAATCAACAATAGCAATGAAGATAAACGTAAAAGAAGACATGAAAACATAAAATTGCATCAGAAGAAATCAAGATCCAACAATGGTTCATCAACATAAAAGAGAGCACAAGAAGGTTGTGACTCCAGAAGTTAGATTTGCACTGCAACCGGATGAATATCCGGAAATTCAATTTCAAATTGAGAGAAGAGGGTGGCATTTTTTGTGCAACCCACACACGGAGGTTGGACAATAGATGGTCCAAGAATTTTATGGAAATCTCTGAGTCACGTACAAGGACGTTGAGGGAGTTAATGAAAAGAATTATCAGAGCTATGTAAGAGGAAAAGTCATTGATTTCAGTCCAAGAAATGTCCGCCGGGCTCTCCATCTGCCGGGTCCAGATCAAATGTCTGCCTGTTACAGTGAGAGGATGGATAGAGATAGGAACTAGACCAAATCATTGAAGAAATATGCATTCCTGGTTCTCAGTGGAGAATAGGTGCAGTGGGGAGCCGAACCAACCAAAGAGCACTAATCTTCTTCCTTTAGCTAGGGGATCGTTAGACCTCATCCAAAGGTCTATCATGCCAACTAGTAACCGGTCCGAATGTACTGTGGACTCGGTTGTCATGATTTACGGTATCATGAAGGGAGAAGTGGTGGAGGTAGAGGAAATTATTCTAGAACAAATATACAACATTGCCTCCAATTCTCTTAAGAAGGCTAGGCTTGGTTTTCCACATCTGATTTACTGCCTGTGTGAAGCAGCAGGGGTAAAGGTGGAGAATGACTTCCCTATTCCTGTTGAGAGACCAATTACCAAGAAGACCATGGAGACTCATAGGGAATAGCACAGGGTCCCCAGAGAAGAGCAAGTTGAGGAGGAAGCTCAATAGGACTAGCCACCATTGCCTCAGGGATACTACTTTCCACCTCAGGAATACTGGCAGCAGCTCACTTCCTTTATTGAGCAGATGTGGATCATGTAGGATAGCCACTGGCAGTAGTACACTGCATCTATTGAGGAGATAAGGATAACGCAAAACAACCGTTGGGAGTATCTCACCACCATCTTTGCTCAGATGAAAGCTTTTCAGGACTCTCAGCGCCAGGAGATTTCCCAGGTGAGATAAGATTATAGCCGCCTGAGAGGACCATATGGATCACAGCCGGAGGAGAGAGATCCCCACCATGGAGATTAAGGTGGCTTAGTTCCTTTCACTTCCTATATTATTTTGCCATTACTATGTTATGTTCCTGTTTTCTGCTGTTTTGTCTTAGTTTCTGCATGATCTTTTGTTATTTCAATTCCTAAATTCTAGTTTGATTTGCTATTTTAATTCTGTTATTTGCTTTTAATTCTGAAAAGTGTCTCATGTATCGCTCACTGAGCATGAATTCAAAAGAAAAAGAAAAATATGTATTGCATGAGAAATAGAGTTTATATCAAAGAGTAGTCTTTTTTACTTGAATGTGGTGGCATTATTTGTGATTCTGAATGCATGACATGAACCGTGCATATTTGAATTTGAATCAAGGGATGTTAATGTATAAGGAACATGAATTTAGAGAACTATTATGAATTTTCTGAAGTAAACAAAATCTTAATCCTTGAAGCAAAAAAAATAGCAAAAGGAAAATAAAAGTAAGGTCCAAGGCTCGGAGCATCAATGACTAGGGAGGTCAAACATGATTAAAAGCTCAAAGAGTTGTTTCCCTAGTCATATGCTTGTGGTGTATTTGTGTCAAGTAATCTGTGAGACAGAGCACTAAGAGTCGAGATCAAGTGCATTTAGCAGAGTATGCCCAAGGTTTTAAGCACCATTGTCTGGGAGTAACTGAAAGAAAAATCAGAACTTAAAGAGAGTTTCCCAGTTAAGTGCTTGTGGTCTTTTTGTGTCAAGTGAAGCTTGAGACAAAACATTTAAAGTCACGGCTAGGCTCAAGGTGCAAAGCACCAAAGAAAAGAGAATTAAAGGAAATTTGCTGTGTTCAAGGATTAAACTAAAGTATAAAAGATTAGAGAACTCATAATACTATCTGGATTCTAATTCCGAATGACATTGACATTCATCTGATTCAAAGGAGAGTGAGACGCCAAAACTATTCAGGATTACAGTGTGTAAACCCCACTTTAAGAAGAGACATGAGGTTAATTGGACACCCACTTCTCATGAAAATTCACATCCTAAGCCTATATTAGTTTTGGTTGCTTGAAGACAAGCAACAATTTATGTTTGGTGTTGTGATGCGTGAGCATCTTTCCTATCTTTTCCTAGTGAATTTGCATTCAAATTGTTGAGTTTAATCAATATTTAAATATCTTTTAGCCACTATGGATGTTACTTTGAGTCGTGTGCAATTCTGTTTATTTCAGGTAGCATTCGGATAGATTTTATGGAGTTTCTGTTGAAAAAGAGAAGAAAGCGAATGATGCTGTTAACCCTGACCTCCCTTCACTCTAACATGAATAACTCGAGCTACCAAGACACAATTGACGTGATTTTAGTGGCATTGAAAAGCTAACTTCCATATCTTTCCAACGATGTATAATAGTCTACACTTCTTCTCCAGAAATTCGGCCTTGGTAGCGCCTAACTTGGAAAATCCCAAGTTAGGCGCCAAAGGAAAACTTCACTTTGAATTGTGCGCTGCATGGGTGGGGCCTAACTTGGCTTTTCCCAAGTTTGGCGCCAGGACAAGGGAAGAGACTCCAAGTTCACTGCCACCAAGTTAGGCGCCAGGTACAACCATCACATTCAAAGCAATTCGGCCAGCCTGAAGTTAGGTGCCACCTCCATAAAGTTAGGCGCCAGCCTTATAACACACAATGGTGCCCATGCTCCTCAAGGAAAGCCACGAAGATCTTCATTTATTTTTTATTAAAATTTTATTTTATTTATAAATAAAAAATATATTATTTAGTTTTAGAAAATATATTTTACATTAATTAGGATTAGATATAAAAGGAAAAAGAATCAGCCCTTCAGGCTCCTCTCTTCTCTCTTACCTCATTCTGCACTTTACAGTTTTACAGAACCTAGTTTTCTCTCTGAATTATGAGCAACTAAACCTCCACTATTAAGGTTAGGAGCTCTGCCTATCGTATGGATTGATACTATTATTTTTATATTTTAATTCATGTACTGATTTCTATTTCAAGAATTATTTTTGTTCTTTATCTTATGAATCTGGGTGGAACAGAAGTATAACCCTTGTTATAATTGAGTTCTTGTAAAACTTGGAAAAGGTCTTTAATTGAACAACAGCTTGAAAATAATTTCTCCTAAATTTCTAATTATCTGGACTTAACGGGATACGTGACATATAATCCTCTTATATTTAGGTAATTAGGATTTTTGTGGCATATAAATTAGAATTGAACTTAACCCTCTAATTGGAATCAAGTGACCAAGGAATTGGCGGTTGATGAAGGTTAAAGGAGACTAAAAAGGTCTAAGGAATTAGGGTTTAATCACATATAGTTTGCCATGAATTGAATCTTGTATGATTAAAATAGTTGGAAAGAAAAGTCAATCCGGAAGATAGATATCTCTGAAATCTTAACTATTTTCTCCATATATTATTCACATCAATTTACTGCTTACTTTCTGATCTTCTAAATTTACTGTTTGATGCATTTGAACTCTCAACACTCTTTTCTGTTTGTCTAACGAAGTAAATCACGTAACCATTGTTGCTTAGTCCATCAATCCTCATGGGATCGACCCTCATTCACTTGAGGTACTACTTGGTACGACCCGGTGCACTTGCGGGTTAGTTTGTGGTTATAAATCCGCACCAGTGTACAAGCCGACTTGATGGTGTCATAGGCGTGTAGGCTAGCATTTTAGTGCATGGCACGCTAGTGGTGGATGGTGCATGGCGTGGATGGGCATATATGGAATGGGGACGCCTTTGGTGGATGGTGCATGGCGTGGATGATATGCAATTATTTATAGTGGACGTGAGTTAAGCTGTCCGCGTACTCAGCCCAGAACTTGCATACACAAGACACCAAAAACGTGCTTCATTAAAGAAACACGTGAGGGGCGATTTTAGAGAGAGAAGCACTCTCTTCTCTCTAAAAATTAGGGTTTTAGATTAGTTCTCTCCATAGATTTTAGGTTTCAATTTTTTATTTGATTTAGTTTCCATTACCTTTTATTATTCTAGCATCATATTTCTTGTAGTTTTACTTGCTATTTCCTTTATTTTGTTACTTATATGTTTATGAATCCTTGTTAATTTTGATTTCTTTTAATGCAATTTGATTTTTTATGTTTCTTTGATGCTTGTTTGAGTGATTATTATTATTTTCTTGCAATTGGTAGTCATAGATTTTATTATTCATGCAATTTACCATGCTTTTTCTCTTATGCCTTCCAAGTGTTTGATAAAATGCTTGGCTTAGTTTTTGCGTAGAATTTTACAATCTTGGCTTGGGTTGCTAACTTGGGTGACCTTGAGTTACTAATGTCCAACTTGATTGATAATTAAGAGATTTTAATTACTCTTGTTTCCATTGACACTAGTCTTTTGCTAATTCAATTAGTAAGTTGACTAAGACTTATGGATTAAGATTAATTAAGCTCGGTTGACTTTCCTCTGATGTAGAGGTTGACAAATTGGGTTTGCTCTTTACAATTATCATGTTGTGGTTAGTAACAAGGAAAGTAATCCTTAACCAACAACCCTTGCCAAATCTTTTTATACTTGAATTTTCTTTCTATTGCTTTAATTGCTTTGAGTTTAATTTCTTGCATGCTCATTTAATTGTTAGCTTTACTTTCTTGTCATTTAAATTTCTTGCCTTTTAATTTCTTATATATTATCTGCAAACCCCCTTATGCTCATGACTGATAACACGCTGATGAATCCACATTTCATGGTATTTATTTGCTCTAATTGGGTGGATTTCATCAACTTTCCTTGCACTTATTCAATGAAATAACATAGTTTTGTAAATTCTTCCTAAATTGTGCTTAAAAGTGAAAACATGCTTTTTAGGCCCCTAATTGCTAAATTTTATTCATTTTAATTCCATGTGATGCCTTGATGTGTTTGTTGAGTGATTTCAGGTTTATAAGGCTAATATAGATTGAAGAAGTGGGGAAAAAGTATGCAAAAGTGGAGAATTCATGGAGAAATAGAGTTTGGAGGTTTTCAGCAAGTGTGCGTATCCACAAGTAATGCGTGTGTACACACAAGTGAGAGTCAGCAAGTGTGCGTGCACACAACCCTCCATGCGTATGCACAAGTGGAAAAATCAGCAGGTGTGCGTAGGCACAGGTGCCAGCACGTGACCTCATTTAATGCAAGTCGTTGGCAGCGAATTTTGGGCCTCCAGAACCCAATCCAACTCATTTCTGAAGCTATTTCAACCCTAATTCAAGAGGAGGCAAAGAGAGGGCAATTAGGTTTAGCTTTAGTAACATGTTTTAGGTTATTCTAGAGAGAGAAGCCCTCTCTTCTCTCTAGAATTAGGTTAGATTTAGTTAAATTTCTCTTAGATTGATGCTTTAATTCTTGTTTTGGTTTAGTTTTTTTACTATTTCTTCTTCTAGCTTCTTACTTCTTTTAGTTTCATTTGTTATTTCCTTTTATTTGGTTATTTTATTGTTAATGAACTCTTGTTAATTTGAATTTCTATTAATGCAATTTAATATTTCTTTGTTTATTGTTATTTAATTGAGTTGTTATTGTTATTTCCTTGCATTTGGTAGCTTTAGAATTTATTATTATTGTAATTTAATATGACTTTATTTTCATGCACACTAAGTGTTTGATAAAATGCTTGGCTTAGTTTTTGCTTAGTTTTTCCTCACTCTTGGCTTGGAATTGAGAACTTTGGTGACCTTGAGTCATTGATGTCCATTCTTGATTGATATATTAGGGTAGTTAGTTAATTTGGTTTCTATTGACGCTAGTCTTTCACTAAGTTAATTAGTGAGTTGACTAGGACTTATGGATTGAGATTAATTATGCCTATTTGACTTATCCTCGATGTTAGGGTTGACTTAGTAGGATTGACTCTTCATAATCATCATATGTTTGTGGTCAATAGCTAGGATAGGTAACTTTGACTCTCAATCCTTGCCAAGAGGTTTCTTAGCATTTGAACTTCCCTTTTCTTTGATTGATTGCCTTGAATTTAATTGCTTTTGATCTTTAACTCCTTGCATGCTCATTTAATTTCTTGCTATTTACATTTCTTGCTTCTTGCCATCAACCCCCATTTCCCCATAGCCAATAATTGATCACTCAATTGTAATTCCTAGGAAGAACGACCCGGGACTTAAAACTTCCAGTTTATATTTGTTTTGAATTGTGATAATTCTTGCTTTAAACTATGTGAGGATCCATTGCCGGTTTGGACTATACTTGCAACGGAATTTAATTTGTGAATTCCGAATCGGCATAAATCTTATACATTACATGCATACCTCACTGCAATTCCTTTGAGAGATGACCCAAGATCTAATACTCTCGGTTTTTATTGGTTTGCACTTGTGACGAACAAAATTAAACTTTGATGGAGAGTTGATGAGCGGATATTTTATGTACTTTTTGGCATTATTTTCTAAGTGTTTTCAGTACATGTCATTGAGTTTTAGTTAATTTTAATAGGTTTTAATGAAAAATTTACTTTTTGGATTCTACTTTGAGTTGTGGTGTTTTTGATATGATTTCAGGTAATTTTTGGCTGAAATTGGCAAGTTTTGGTAAAGTTTGATTCAGAGGCAAAGAACAGAATATAGATGCTGTCAGATCCTGACCTCCATGTATTCAAACGAGCCTTTCGGGAGCTACATAGGTCCAAATGATGTGCTCTGAACGGCGTTGGAAAGCTAACTTCCAGGGCTTTTCAGCAATATATAATAGTTTATACTTGTCTTTGGAAATGATGGCCCAAAACGGGCGTTGAACGCCCAACTTACCCCCTGCCCGGTGTTCAACGCCCAAGGAGGAGCAAGCTTGCCGTTGGACGCCCAAGAAGGAGCAAACTCGGCGTCCAACACCCCAAGAGGAGCACAAGGACGTGGATTCACCCCAAGCTCAGTCCAAACACTCACCAAGTGGGTCCGAGAAGTGGATTTTCACACCATTAGTCTAGTTTATCATATTTCTGTATTTTTTTATTATTTGATTAGTATATATAAGAGAAAGTCACCCATGTTTAGGATTTTCTACCTCATCTTCTTTCATTACTTTTGTTTTCTAAAAAGCATGAGTCACTAAACCTCCTAGGTTAAGGTTAGGAGCTCTGCTGATTCTCATGAATTAATAATATTACTGTTTCTATTTCAATCTATGTTTGATTCCATTCTAAGATGTATCTTCGTTCTTCATTCCTTATGAATATGGGGTGGAACTAGCGTATGACCCCATGTTCTACATGAGTTCTTGCGAGTCTCGAGAGGGATAGCATTGAACTACAAGCTTGATTATACATCTCTTAGACGGCTAATCCACGCGTTTGTTGGGAACATGGGAACATCTGTTCAGCTGAGCATAGGGCAATTAGGGCCTTTGTGGTATAAGCTAGAATCATAAAGCTTCATTCTCTGATCCAGAAGATCTGACCTTGTCTGTGGCATTTTGAGTAGAATCATTAGAGATTGAATTGCTAGAGCTTCACCCTCATTCAGATTGAATGACCATTAGTGTGGCAGTTGATCTGGACCAGAGGAGATTAATGACCATTAATGTGGCGTTAATCACTTACAGCTTGCCATGGAATGAATCATTCATAATTGGAGTAGACAGTAAGAAAAGTTAATCCGGAAAGATAAGGCATCTCCGAAGCCTTAACTGATTTCTCACCATTGCTTCTATACTATTTCTTTACTTTTTTCTTTATTTTATTCACATTCAACCACAATCAATCAACTTTCTATCTGCCTCACTAAGAAGTGCAGGATAATCATTATTTGCTCAATCCGACAATCCTCGTGGGATCGACCCTCACTCACCTGAGGTATTACTTGGATTGCCCGGTGCACTTGCCAGTTAAGCTGTATGGAGTTCTAAATTTCGTGCACCAAGAGTTAATTGCCAATTTGGACTATGCTTGCAACAAAGATATTCTTTTATTGAGAAATTCTAAATCGGCATAAATCTCTACATTAGTCATTCGTGGCTTAAACTGCCTCATTTGGACCTCTGAATGTTAGCTTTCTAATGCCGCTATAGAAATGCCTCATTTGGATATCTGTAGCTCAAGTTATGCTCGCTGGAGTATAAAAAGGTTAGGATTAACAGCATCTACAAATTTTCTTTGCACTTCCCCGGGGCTTGTCTTCAATTCTTGGTTCCTTAGGAGGTTGCTTCCTTTTGCATGCCATCTTCCTTGGTTTTCCTAGGAGCTTCTTTGGTTGTCTTTCTCCTCCTTTCTTCTTGCTTAAAACCTTTCAAAAACTTCCGAAACATATCAAAGTTCAAAGAAGCTCCAAGAAATATTGATTAAAGTACAAAAATCTCAATTAAAATAAAGAAATCACTGATTTTTTTCAAAGAATTAATAAAGAAAATAACTAAAGATGCTTATGCGTCAACTTGGTACCAACTTTGGAAATTTCATTTTCTCCCAAAAATCAAAATATTCCCATGGAGATGTTTGTATAAGAAATTCTCAATCCTTCAAAATCTCCATCAATGCTTCCCAACTGTCTCCTTGACCAATTGACGATGCAACCAGGCAACTGAATTAATGAGTTACTATTTGTTATTTTGTGAGAAAGTGATGAGAGGAACTTTTGCGTGGTCTAGAAATTTGCGGATAAATTCTCGTTGCAAGTATAGTTTCTAAACCTTCAAAAGTCCTTTCATACAAATATTTTGGTTGTCACAAGTAACAAACCCCTTTTAAAATTGATAACCGAGTATTCAAACCTCGGGTCGTCTTCTCAAGGAATTGCAGGGAGGTATGTTCTTATTATTGGTTATGAGTTGTAAATTGGGGTTTTGGATTAAGGTAAAAAGTTAGTTGAATGACAAGTAAAATAAAATAATAATAATAAAAATAAACTCTTGGCAAGGTATGAGAAATTGGAAGTCCAAATTAGTTATCCTTCTCAATGATAAAGAAGATTGAATCTTAATTCCACTTAGTTAACCTTTGCTAAAGCAAAGGAAGGTCAAGGGGCAAATTGGTTTGATCTTCGAATCCTATTTATTTCCTAAGAAGAGATTGGGATTATTGAAGTTCAATTCAATTGGCAAGATAACAATTATCAATTATGCTGTTGAATTGGATAACTCCTGAGTTACTAATTTCTTAACCAAAACCAAAAGGAAAAAAGTAAATCTACTGGAATAAAAAATGCCTTCAGATGGGAAGCAATAATCATGTAAATAAAAGAAAGCAATAATAATTGAAAATAGCTCAAATAATATTAAATAGAAAATTAATCTAAACATAGAGAGTCATAAACAAAATTGAGAAAAGAAATAAAAGAACATTGAACCTGGGATTGAGAGTCACTCCTAAAACTAAGAGAAGTCCTAAATCCTAAATCTAAGAGAGAGGAGAGAACCTCTCTCTCTAAAAACTACATCTACTCCTAAAATTGTAAATGTGAAAGCTTGATTATGAATGGATGCATTCTCCCACTTTATAGCCTCTAATCTGTATTTTTTGGGCCGAGAACTGAGTCAGAAACAGCCCAGAATTTGCTGGAGAAGAATTCAAACACGCTGATTTCCGTCACTGCGATGCGGCCGCATGGGTCACGTGGTCGCGTCCCCTAGCTTCAAAGCAACTATAGCATATTATATATCAAATTGAAGTCCCGGACGTTAGCTTTCCAACGCAACTGGAACCGCGTCGTTTGAACCTCTGTAGCTAAAGTTATAGCCGTTTGAGTGTGAAGAGGTCAGGCTGGACAGCTTAGCAATTTCTCCAGCTTCTTGTATTCCTTCCACTTTTGCATGCTTCCTTTCCATCCTTTGAGCCATTCCTACCCTGTAATCTCTGAAAGCACTTAACACACATATCAAGGCATCTAATGGTAATAAGAGAGGATTAATATTAGCAGAGATAAGTCCAAAGAAACATGTTTTCAATTAAAGCACATAATTAGGAAGGCAAATGTAAAACCATGCAAATAGTATGAATAAGTAGGTAAAGAGTTGATAAAAACCACTCAATTGAGCACAAGATAAACCATGAAATAGTGGTTTATCAACCTCCCCACACTTAAACATTAGCATGTCCTCATGCTAAGCTCAAGAGAAGCTATAAAGATGAAGAGGAATGATAGAGAGTATGAAATGCAACCTACATGCAAAATGATTCTACTTGGTTAAAAGTAAATAAGTTCTCCAAGACAAAAATAATTCAAATTCCACTAATTCAAATCATATAAAATAAAGACAAGTAAACTTGTAAGAAGATAGCTCATGAAAGCAGGGAACATAGAATCAAGCATTGAACCCTTACTAGTAGTGTATATCATTCCAATCTCTCAAGTGTCTAGGGTTAATCACTCTATTCTTCTCTAATCATGCTTTCTAAATATTGTTCTTCATCTAACCAATCAACAAATATTTAATGTACCAATGCAAACATCATGAGGTCTTTTCAAGGTTGTAATGGGGCTAAGGTAAGGGTGAGGGTATATATATGGCAAAGTGAGCTATAAATTGAATCTTTGACTAACCAAGCTCTTACCTAACACACATACACTCTATATAACTCTAGAATCATGCCTAGCTACCCATAATTCCCACTTTTGTATAATTCCCATACTCATGTACAAAATTTTTTATATTTCTTTACTTTTGTCACATGTGCATTGATATTATTAACTTAGCATTGGGGTAATTTTGTCCTCTTTATTTATTTATTTATATTATATTTTTTTTTCTTTTTCTCTTTTTTTTTTGAATCATAAAAGCAAACATAACTTATCAATGCACATGGATTTTCTATTATTTTTCTATTTTGGTTTTTCATGAGTAGGTTCCCAAATTCCCAATATTCAAATAAATGATACATTCCCTTATTAACCCATATTCCCACAGTTTTTCCACACTTAGTTGATGCACAATCTCTATCTTAAGCTAACCAAAGATTCAATTGGGATAATTAATTTGTTTTTCTGCTTAAGGCTAGTGATGTGGTAAAATATAGAACAAATGGGGATTAAAAGGCTCAAGGTGGCTGACAAGGGTGAATTAAAGGGTAGGCTTATTTGGGATAAGTGAGTTAAAATCAAATAATGGCCTCAATCATATGCAAGCATGTAAATACACTAAATATTGGACATATAGAATGGAACAAAGCTAAGATTGCAATCATAGTGAAGAAAACACACAAGAATAAAAATTTATGGTTAAATAATGTAACCATATAAATAAGCTCAAAATCTCACAGGTTGTGTGTTCTTTGGCTCAAAAACCATGTTCCACATACAACTTCAAACAAGTTTTAACATAAAAAAATTTTCAATTTAAATTAGTGAAATTTTTCAAAGATAGGGTCTTAAAAGAATTTTATTATTTTAACCAAGTAGTAACTAAATGCATAAAATCAAACAAATATGCAAATGCAATAACTAATTTAACAAAGAAAATTTAAACATTGGTGTTGAAACAGAAAGATACTAACCCATGGAGATCGGTATCGACCTCCCCACACTTAAAGATTGCACCGTCCTCGGTGCATGCTAAGATGTGCAAGTGGACGGGTGGCTTCAACTGATGCTTTTCTCTATAGATTGTGCAGATTGACTTGCCTGTCTCCCCCATGTAAACGTCTTCCGGTTCTCTTCCGGGTGGCCATCCTGAAAGAAAAAGGGAAGAAGAGTAACCCAGAAATAAAGATAGGAAAATAAATACAGTATGGGTGGGTTAATGCCAAATAATAAGGGTCTCAATTACATGGTAGCTACAACATGCAAGTGAGAAAACAATAGAAGCCATGGCATACCAGTGGTGCAAAATTTGCAACAAAGGAGAGGAAAATGTGGGTAATGCAAGATAGTATAAGTTCATATCAATGCAAGAGAAGTACAAGTATCATAAAAGATTAGCATTGATTTAAATAATGTTACCCAATCAGAATAAAACAAGTCATAAGCACTAAGATAATACCAGAAAAGATATAACAGTTGAATAAGAACATTTGAACACCAATGGTAAAATAATAAATTTAGAAAAGAAAATAAAAATATACAAAATTAAAATGCAATGAATGAAAGTATGCAAATAAATAAAATAAAATAAAAGATAAGAAGAATTAGAAGGGAAAGAAATAAAGTAAGAAAGAAAGAAGAAAGAAGAAAAGATAGAAGAAATTAGGATTGGGGAAGAAAAGATAAGATAATTGGCTGGTCTGGATAAGATGTGCGGCGCAAGCGACTCGGACGCGTGGGGCACGCGGTCGCGCAACTTGCACTTATACTGATTGACGCGGTCGCGTTGGTCACGCAGTCGCGTGACCCGTTTTATGCCACTGGCGCGAGGGCAGCCTCGCACTCGCACAACTCTCTGTTCAAAATTCCATTAGTGCCAAATTTTTGAGCGACGCGATCGCGTGTGGCATGCGATCGCGTGAGTGGGCTTTAGAAGGATATGACGCGGTCGCGTCGGTCACGCGGCCGCGTGGGATGAATTGTGCGTTCAGCACCAATCCAGCACCACTCTAGCACAACTTTCTGTCGTGCACCTCTTTTACATCGAAATCCAGGGAACGCGGTCGCGTGCGTCACGCGATCGCGTGGGAGGCCAATGTTCCCAAGTGACACGGACGCATCGGCGACGCGGTCTCGTGGGACGATTTGTGCCACTGGCACGCCTCTAGCCATGCTCTCGCGTGACTTTCTGTTCGTTTTCTTTTCTTCCCATTGCACTGGTGACGCGGACGAGTCAGCGACGCTGCCACGTCGTGTGCGTACTTTTTTTTTTATTCTGAAAAAGAAAATGCAGAATGCAGTGTTAATATGAATGTGATGCAAAACTCCAGGTTCAATATAATAAAATAAAATAAAATAAAATAAACAAACAAAACGAAATAAAATTAAAATTGAGAAAGGAATGATTATACCATGGTGGGTTGTCTCCCACCTAGCACTTTTAGTTAAAGTCCTTAAGTTGGACATTTGGTGAGCTCCCTGTTATGGTGGCTTGTGTTTGAACTCATCCAGGAATCTCCACCAATGTTTGTATCTCCAGTAACATCCGGGGTCCCAAACTAAGCATGTAAAGCCCTTAAGAAGCTTCAAACAGATTCTTAGGCTCCCGGGGTAACAAGTGTCAGAGCAGATTCCAGGATCCCAAATCTTGCTTTTACACCCATCTTTGTCGGGATCTGTATTTTTCCAACTGGGTGATAAGTAATTTGAATTTTCACTGCAGCTACCAAACAGCTTCCTAGACCCATTCAGTTGAGCTTTACACTAACCTTTGCGTTTAAACTTAAAGCTTCCAACCATGATGAACGTTGCAGGACAATTCTTACCACTGACCATCTTCCTCTTACTCTTAATGCCACAAAAAGCTCTAAGTTGACCATCCGTCTCCAGTAGCCCATATTCAAGTGGAATTAGAAAGCTAAGGGATATGAATTTTATCCACTTGAATGTTGTGAAGGATGATGGCAACTTAGGGGGAGGGGTCTCCAATAACTTTGGCAAGGTGATTTCAAGCTCCACTCCCTTGTGCTCTTTGACAACTTTCACCTCTTTGCAAGCTTCTTTAATTTCAACCTCTTTCTCTTGAATCTCCTTCTCTTGATCGACCTCTTCCAAGTCTTTAACCATGACATGCCTTGGAGGTTGTACACCCTCCTCAACATCAAATGCAACTGTCTTGGAAGGAGGTTCTATGTCTTGACTTTCCCATGGAGGTTCAGCATCTCGTAAATCTTCAACCACTGCTTCTTCTTCAATAATTCCGGCTTCCTCTACTTGTTCTAGTACAAAGTCGTGCTCCGTACTGTCCACTGGAGTTTCTAATGTCTCCCTCATGCTACGTTCTTCATTAGATTGCCCACATGAAGCCATGAGGGTTCCTTGAGTGTCTGAACGTCAGGAAGCTAATTGATTTATCGCTTGTTCCAATTGACGAATGGTTGCCTGAAATCGGTCCACTGTTTCCTTGAAACGATCCTTTGTCTCTTGATGCACTCGTCTTTCATAAATAGGATCATAGTGCTCTTGGATTGATGGATATGGAGATGGTGAATATTGAAGTGGTGGTTCTTGTGAGTAATTGGGTTGGAATTGGGGTGGTTCTATATATGGTTCATATGGCTCATAAGGTGGTTGGTATGGTGGTTGAGGGTTAGGGTCATATGGAGGTGAATGGCGGAAAGGGACTTGTGAGTTTGGTGGTCCAAAGTTATGTTGAGGAGGGGGTTCATAGGCATATGGTGGTGGTTGTTGATAGTCCATTGGAGGTGGTTGTTGCCATGAGGGTTGATCAAATCCTTGTGGCTCCTCCCATCTTTGATTGTTCCAACCTTGATGTCTGTTCTCATTATAGTTTCCATTCCTAACAACAACATTGGAATCAAACTTGAAGCCAGAGGGGTGAGAACTCATAGTTAGTTAATAAAAATTTAAAAACAAAAATAAAAGCAAATTCGAAATTCAAATTTTTGAATTTGAAAATTAAAATTTGAATTTTGAATTTTTAAAATTGAAATTTGAAGATTAAAATTTGAAAATTTTTTAAAATTTGAATTTTAAATTTTGAAAATTGAATTTTTAAAATTGAAAATTGAAAATTGATTTTTTTTTTTTGAAAAATATTTACAATAACCAATAATAAGGCACACGTTTGCAATTCTCCGGCAACGGCGCTATTTTGATGAGAGGAACTTTTGCGTGGTCTAGAAATTTGCGGATAAATCCTCGTTGGAAGTATAGTTTCTAAACCTTCAAAAGTCCTTTCATACAAACATTTTGGTTGTCACAAGTAACAAACCCTTTTAAAATTGATACCCGAGTATTCAAACCTCGGGTCGTCTTCTCAAGGAATTGCAGGGAGGTATGTTCTTATTATTGGTTATGAGTTGTAAATTGGGGTTTTGGATTAAGGTAAAAAGTTAGTTGAATGACAAGTAAAATAAAATAATAATAATAAAAACAAACTCTTGGCAAGGTATGAGAAATTGGAAGTCCAAATTAGTTATCCTTCTCAATGATAAAGAAGATTGAATCTTAATTCCACTTAGTTAACCTTTGCTAAAGCAAAGGAAGGTCAAGGGACAAATTGGTTTGATCTTCGAATCCTATTTATTTCTTAAGAAAAGATTGGGATTATTGAAGTTCAATTCAATTGACAAGATAACAATTATCAATTATGCTGTTGAATTGGATAACTCCTGAGTTACTGATTTCTTAACCAAAACCAAAAGGAAAAAAGTAAATCTACTGGAATAAAAAATGCCTTCAGATGGGAAGCAATAATCATGTAAATAAAAGAAAGCAATAATAACTAAAATATCTCAAATAATATTAAATAGAAAATCAATCTAAACATAGAGAGTCATAAACAAAATTGAGAAAAGAAATAAAAGAACATTGAACCTGGGATTGAGAGTCACTCCTAAAACTAAGAGAAGTCCTAAATCCTAAATTTAAGAGAGAGGAGAGAACATCTCTCTCTAAAAACTACATCTACTCCTAAAATTGTGAATGTGAAAGCTTGATTATGAATGGATGCATTCTCCCACTTTATAGCCTCTAATCTGTATTTTCTGGGCCGAGAACTGGGTCAGAAACAGCCCAGAATTCGCTGGAGAAGAATTCAAACACGCTTATTTTCGTCACTGCGACGCGGCCGCATGGGTCACGCGGTCGCGTCGCCTAGTGTCAGAGCAACTATGGCATATTATATATCAAATCGAAGCCCCGAACGTTAGCTTTCCAACGCAACTGGAATCGCATCGTTTGGACCTCTGTAGCTAAAGTTATAGCCATTTGAGTGCGAAGAGGTCAGGCTGGACAGCTTAGCAATTTCTCCGGCTTCTTGTATTCCTTCCACTTTTGCATGCTTCCTTTCCATCCTTTGAGCCATTCCTGTCCTGTAATCTCTGAAAGCATTTAACACACATATCAAGGCATCTAATGGTAATAAGAGAGGATTAATATTAGCAGAGATAAGTCCAAAGAAACATGTTTTCAATTAAAGCACATAATTAGGAAGGCAAATGTAAAACCATGCAAATAGTATGAATAAGTGGGTAAAGAGTTGATAAAAACCACTCAATTGAGCACAAGATAAACCATGAAATAGTGGTTTATTAGAAAGCAATGAAAGTTTGGTAGAAAAGTCATTTACCTGCTAGCATAGACTAAGATAGGCTATCTTGTTTCTGGTGTCTTCTTCTTCTTCGTCACCACCACCTTCATCTCCTCGTCTTCCTCTTCCTCTTCCTCTTCTTCTTTCTTTTCTATTTGAATATCTTCCTCATCCTCCTCCTTCTTCTTCTTCCTCCTCCTCCTCCTCCATCATCGTTATCATTATTGTTATCATTTTTGTCTTCTTCTTATATATATAACAGTTCAAATCCTAAATGCACTAAAATTCTATTGATGACACACATAAACAAACTCAATTCAAAACAAATTTAGACTAAAGGTGCACCTTATTTAAATTCAGAATGCATCGAAATTAAATTCAGAATACACCAAAATTACTTAATGATAACAACACACAAGTAAACTCAGTTCAAAATAGGCACAAACCAAATGCACCTTATTTAAATTCAGAATGCAGCGAAATTACTTAATGATAACTCAAAACAACTCCTCCTCCTCGTTGCCCATCTTCTTCTTCTTATTTTATCTTCTCATGATTCTTGTCTTACTCTCTTGACAAGAATAAAAATAAGAAAAAATCAAACAAAGAAAAAGAAGAAATATATAATGCTACAAAATTACTAGGAAGAAGAGAAACCTACATTCATTAAACTAAATAAGATTGTAATACAGTTCATATATGTTCCTTCAAGTCCAATATGAGAAGCAATACTCCAAAAAGAAGAAATGAGAGCAAAAAGAATAAAGAAGGAAAAAAATATTAAAGAAGATATTTTTGTGCTTTTGTAGTAAAATTTCAATGTCAAAACTAAGAAATTTATGTGTAATTCTTAAGAAATTTTAGTAAAATTTTCTTGTTATTTTTTCTTATCAATATTGCATCATTTAAAACTCTTCCTCTTCTTCCTCCTCATCTTCTACTGTTGCTTCTTCTTTTTCATCTTTTTCCTTTTCATCTTCTTCTTATTTTATTTTCTTATAATTCTTTTTGTTTCACTCTTTTAAGAGGAATAAAACAAAAAAAAAAGAAAAATAAAAATCAAACAAAAAAGAATAAATAACTACAATATTACAAGAGGAAGAGGAGGAAAATAAGAAACAAAAATAAGACTAAGCAACAATAGCACCAATAGAAGAAGAAGGAGGAGGCGCACGAAGAAACACGAAGAAGAAAAACGGCATGATTTTACGTGTATATTGTGTGAGTGGGTTTTATTATATTTGGGCCAACTTAGTTAGATTTAATCGCCAAAAAAATTTGGATGCGTAATAGATCGATAAATATTAAATTAAATAAAAAAAAAGGAAATATAAGTTGTTATTGTTAAGATTTGAAAAATGGTTGACTCTATTAATATTTTCATGGTACTCTTAGTTCGATCAGCTTAAATTAGTTAATAAAAATAGTGTTGTTAATTATATATCTTGGCTAGAAGACTTATCAGTCATTTAGACTTTTTCAGTACAAAAAGATTAAAGGCGAACCTACGCACACAACACGTACGTTTGGATCAGCCAATTGAGTTGAGTAGCAGCTTAGTTTTGTCATATTCTTAAAATAAAAAAAAAAAAAAAGAAAAAAAAGGAAGGAAGGTTTAAAGCAAAGGAATGGAGAGACTGTGAAGGGAAGCAAGCTATGTATACGAGTGTGTAAGCGGTTTGAAGGGTGAAAGAAAATCAAAGAAAAACAATATGAAAAAGTCTAAGGGCCAGCAATTTTTGTGTTTTGTGGTCAGCACTTAATCATAAAAAAAAAAAAAAGTGAATGATCTTCTACTATTGGATGTAATCTCATATCATTAAAAAGATTATTGATAGCCAATTGATAGTTACAAAACACAAAAGTTGCTGCCCCTATCATTCCTCAAAGAATATTAATGAGAAAGTGTCTGGTGGCAGGTATGCACATTAAAAAGGGGTAGCACATATTTTCACTTTGGTAGCTACCTATCACTAGCATGTATTTCCATAATCCTCATAAATATTTTCTCTATCTTGTTATTATTAGTTAATTGCTTCAAGTAAGGTTTGAGCAACATTTATCGTCCCAAACAACACAGAAAGAAAAATCTCGGAACTTGCATTGTGATGTCTATTGCATCATTAATATACATACACACATCTTAATTGAACCTCACCCTCCTATATCCTTTCTCAGTTCTCACCATTAATATAATGAGTCATTTTCCTTCTTCCTCCTATATATTCTTCTTCTTTGTGTCAGTATTTGGTTCATGATGAGAGCTAATTCAGATTTTTTTTTTTGGTGACTAGCTAATTCAGATTTGTATTTTGTTTGCTTTGCTAGTAATGGTCTAATTAGTTTCCAGCATTATTCACTTTAATTACTATTTTTGTTGTCACTGAAGAAGGAGAGATCAGAGATATGGGCTGTAATTTTTGTAGGAACTTTGAACATCATAATATTCTGGGTTTGTACATCATCGTTGTATTAGTGGCTGCTATGGTTGAATGCAGTTCCTTAAACTACACAAAGTACAATAAGCAAGTAAGTAGCTTGAGATTCAATAGGATTATTAAACACTTGGACAAGATTAACAAGCGCCCTGTTCTCACCATAGAGGTAATTAAGTACTATTAATGTGATTATTAATAATATCAGTGGTTGAGATTTTTCTTTCTTGGTCTCTCCACTACCATTCTATACCATTTGCTATTAACAGTCATTTAGACTTCTTTTTTTAAATACATTATATTATTATTAATGTATACATACCCAAATTAAATGCATTGATTTATATACAAGAATAAATGTTTCTTAGCTTATAGAGTAGTACCATTTTAGAATTTATAAAATGAAAGAAAGTATTTTATGAAAATTAAAGTAGTAGTATTAATCAGCTTTTGTATGGGATAGATGATAATATATATATTTGCAGAGTCCAGATGGTGATATCATAGATTGTGTTCACAAAAGAAAACAACTAGCTTTCGACCACCCGCTCTTAAAGAAACACAAGATCCAGGTAATTATGACCACCTACCAAACTTATTACTAATATGCTTTTTCTCTTTCTCTTTCTATTTTTATGTTAGCTGTAGTAATTTATTTTACCAACTTGATATGATCATATCATCATTAGGGTTGTTGGTTAGATGGTTTGATTAATGAATTCACATAACAGAAAGCGCCAAAAGAGATGCCAAGAGGGATTATTAATAATGTGAAGAAGGATAATAATAATAATAATAATAATGAGGATGAGAATGGTAGTAGCAATGAAATAGTAGGTGAAGGAGAAAGAGGAGCAGTAGTAAAAAGGCAAGAATGGCAAATGTGGCACCTAAATGGGACGCTGTGCCCAAAGGGAACTGTTCCTATAAGACGAAGCAGAGTGGATGATTTGTTCAGAGCTAAGTCTTTGTATCACTATGGTAAGAAACAGCCACGGACTCCATTCTCCCGCCGCATCCACAGTGACGCCCCCGATGTAATTAGCGGTAACGGCCATGAGGTGCGTCGTACCACTGCTTCGATATTTAAACTTATTTTTTATTCTTAAATGTTGTTGGATGTTCAAATCAATCTTCAAAACAGAATGAAAATTTTACACATATACTGCATTGTGATTCTTCTACATCAATTCGCTATGAAGTTACTATTAATTGATAGGTAGAGGTCCTTTAGTAAAAAAAAAGTTCTTATTTGAATAAATTAAGATAAACAAATAAAACTCAATTGGTAGTTGTATATAAAAAAATAAATCTCTTTATTTAACCAACTTGTCTAATTAGAAAATCAATTTTTAATAGTCGATTTCAGCTATCTTATTTAAACTTTTCTTTTTATGTGTATATTCACAAGTGTAAATGAATTTGGGTAACTCAATTATCCGATTTAAACTAAGATGATCCAATTTAATAGTTAATAATTCTAGTATTCAATGATGAATCAAGTATAGTGGAGTAAAATTCGATCAGATCCGTTTTCATTTGGATCTAATATCGGATTCGTGCAAAATTCAATCTAACTCGAATACTTGATTATCCTATATACTCAATTCAAAGATATAATTTACAGTGTT
>NC_029793.2:86362485-86413893 GCF_000816755.2 Arachis ipaensis
TTTACTTTATTTTTTCTTTTGTTTTAAATTTTAAATTTTTTATTTATCAATTCGGGTATTTAATTATCCAAACCAAACCAACTGGTTTTATTAGTCAGGTTAGACCGGTTTGGGTTTGCGTTAAAAAATATTCAACCCGATACAAACCCGCTCAATTACATTTCAATTGGTTTGGGAGCATTTTTAGCATAAATTTAAACAAACCCGACCATCTTATACTCTCTTTATATGTTTTTCTCCGACTATTTACTACCATCTCCTAAATCTTAATACTATCAGAATTTCAACTGTCTTTTTGTTTTTTTTTATACCATTTATTATCACTATCGACAGTCGGCCACCCTTCAGCATATCGTTGTGGCTGACAATCTTAAACGCTAAACCCTTCGAAAGATGAGAGTTAAAAAAGTAATTTTGACAATAAAAAAATTGATGATGTTGCCAAATCTAAAAATGGTTTCCAATAATTATTAAGTAAGTAGTTAAGCATATTTTACCTTCTTCTACGTTTTAAATTTTGTATATTCAAATTGGTGTATTTTTTTAGCATGCGATCGCTTATACGAGATCATCAGAAGAGATATATGGGACAAAGGCAAGTATAAACGTGTGGGATCCATCAATTCAAGCAATGAACGAATTCAGTCTTTCTCAAATTTGGATTTTATCAGGGTCTTTCGACGGCCCAGATCTAAATAGCATCGAAGCTGGATGGCAGGTACTCTTTCTAATTCCAAAATACTAGTTTCTTTCTTTCTTTCTTTTCTTGTAGTGTTGAATAAAATAAAGTATTATTTTTATCATAAAATTAAAATTTATTTAAAAATTAAAAATAAAATTTAGTTAAATTAAATATTAAAAAATTGAATATATTAGAGACAAAAAGATATATTTATTTAGACTTTATTTTATATGTACGATGCCTTTTTTTTTCTTTTATTTCCCTGAAAATCTATCTATTAGTCATTCTATAAGTATAAGTAAAAATTTTGAATTCATAATACAATTCATTCCTTTAAAATTCGCTATTATGTTACTTTATTTGGTAATTCTTCTAAGAGTAACGTATTATTTTTGTCTACAATGTTTTCGTTCTATTTAAATTTTTAATGTTTCAAAATCGTCTCAATTATGTTCTACCATCGATTCTGTTAATAGATTATTAATTGCAGGACAACATTAAAACGATTTTAAAACACTAGAAATTTAAATAAAACGATCTAAACATTAGAAATAACTTTAAAATTTACTCCATTGTAAACAAAAATGATACTTTACTCTTTTAATGCCTATCGATAATAGTAGTAAGTATCCATATTTTATAATATTTTTGCTAGATAGACAATGACTTTCGTAAACAATGTGAACAATAAATTTTAAAATTATTCCAATAAAATAAAAAACATACTACACCCTTACGAAAATCACTGAAATCACAAGTGAAAAAGAGAAATTACCGTATACGTAACTGTATTGTTCACTAAACTCATTGTCTACCTATACTTTTCCACCTTATAAACATTTTTGCTAACTCTGCAAAGTAGTAATTTCTAATCTTTTGATTTTTTTACTGGTCAAAGTAATGTTTTTCTATAATAGTGCCAAGTGCTTTATAAATATTTCTGCTAACCTAGCTTTACAAAGTAGTAATTTTTAAAACTTCGATTATTTTACTAGTCAGGTCAGTCCAGAGCTCTACGGTGACAACAGACCCAGATTATTTACTTATTGGACGGTAACCATTTCTTTTCTTTTTCTCCTTAAATATTGTGACAAACTGTTTTTTTCTAATTCAATAATGTTATCCACGTTTTTGGGAGGTCAACAATTTAATTATAAAGGTTGACGTTTGATGCACAGAGTGATTCGTATCAACAAACCGGATGCTACAACCTTCTTTGTTCGGGTTTTATCCAAACAAATAGTAAGATTGCCATTGGAGCAGCCATCTCTCCTGTCTCTTCTTTTGCTGGCAGCCAATATGACATTACCATCCTCATCTGGAAGGTCAATATTTCATCCACTTACACTTATTAGACAATCTTTTACATGTGGCTCATCCCTTTTATATTTATTGGATACTATCTTTTTTTTTTTTTTTTTAATTTCTATAAAATGAAGCGTGATCTTTATAATATATTTCATGATAATGAGGCGATAATTAATTTCTATAAAGTCATTTTTATCACTATTCAATAATTTAACATGCATTACATATAAAATGTATGTTCTCATAGCTTTTTCACATTATTTTGGTGTTGTGATTTGTGAATATTAATATAGGATCCAAAAGCTGGGAATTGGTGGATGAGCTTTGGTGACAACACACTGGTTGGGTACTGGCCGGCCGAGCTATTCACGCACTTGGCTGATCACGCCACTATGGTGGAGTGGGGCGGCGAGGTGGTGAACATGCGGACCAATGGCCAGCACACCGAAACCCAGATGGGCTCCGGCCACTTCGCCAGGGAGGGCTTCGGAAAATCAAGCTACTTTCGGAACCTTCAGATTGTGGACACTGATAACAGCCTAATGAATGTACAGGGCATCTCAACTTTGGCTGAAAACACCAATTGTTATGATATTAAGAGCTCTTATAGCAATGAATGGGGCACATACTTCTACTATGGTGGGCCTGGGAACAATCCTCAATGCCCATGAATTTTACTTAGTAGTCATCTTTACGTACATATGTTTCATCTGTGTACACATAGAGATAGTTTTAGTTTCAAATTAAATTCGTCCCGGATGAGGTAATAACTTTCAATTACATTCTTTACTTGTATGTAATTACCATATTTTAAATTCCATGTTATGGTTTTGTCAACTCATCCTCTCTTTGATTGCTTTCCCCCGAAGGGTATATTACTCAAGAACAAACTGTGGAACATGCTTTTTCTTCTTAATATTATTTAGAGTAAAATTCCTTTTTAAGCTTTTATTCTGTTTTAATTTAGACAATCCGTAGTCACCAAAAAAAAATTTAGACAATCCGCACTTTAATGATTGGAAAATAACAATCCATCTCTTACTCTTCTTTTTCATTAGACGCATGAATCCTTTTATGAGAATTTTCTGCAAAAGATGACAGAAAATACTTACGCATGATGTAAATTGTAACATCCTAGTTTTTGCGTTAGAGTCGCTTATGCTAACCCTTTACACTAGTGTGTCCATGGGCGTGAGCATAAGTGGCACGCCAGGCAAAGTTTCTAGGAAGATGATAAAAGGATTGCAACCACAATTGTGCGCACTACAAGAAAATGGAACATGTAACAAAACTTTGTAACAAATTTAAAATTGTTACAAAAAAATTATTTTTTTTAACAAAAATTAGTAATTGTTACATAATAATAATGTTTTGTAACAACAATATAATTTGTTACAAAATATTTTATTATTTTGTAACGACTTAATTTTTTTTGTTACAAATTATATTCGCTTTTGTAACGAATCAGTATTTTGTTGCAAAAGTTCAAAATATTTTGTAACGAAATATCCATTTGTTTCAAAAATTTTAATTATTTTGTAACAAAAAATTAATTTGTTACAAAATTCAATATTGTTTATAATAAGTTATTTGTTTGTCACAAAATATAAAAATTTTTTTGTGAAAAAAAATATTTTAAAATGTTAAAATCTATAAAATAATTTTATTTTGTTTCAAAAATTTGTTTTTTAAAAATATTATTTGTATTAATTAATTATTTTTTTATAAAAAATTACCAGTTCCAATTACTGTTGGCATTCCAATTTAATGTTTTCTTTAATAACCATCTGTAACCCTCCCTTGCACTATACTTTTTTGTTGCTGCAGGCCACCACTCCCACTGTGTTATATAGTTTAATTTAAGTAATTTTTATTATGAATAAATTTTGGTTTATTTTATTAATTTGAATTTTTTATTTTTAGAAATTAATCTAAAGTAATTAAATTAGTTTTAAGAATATTTAAAGTTAAGTTAATTAATATTTTTGTGAATTTTATTATAATTAGTTATTTTATATTTTTATTTTATCATTTAAATTAAAAAAAATTAATTAAATTTAGCAATATGTTGATAAATAATATTTTTAAATATTTTTAATAGAATATATTTAGTTTTAAAATTACTCTACCCTCCAATTTTATCAAAATATCTATTCATATGTATCCTTATTCCTTTATAAAATCTTTAGTTTTTAATCCTAAATTTCAAAATTTTTAAATTAAACAAAAATCCTAATTTTCTCTAACCCAGCTCCTTCAGCCACACAAACCCCCATGTCCACCTTTCGATGTAGCACACACACACACTTCACAACAAACCCACCCACGCAGAGATCAACGAGGGAGGAGAAGAGAATAGCGTCGTCCACTTGTTGCCGCCACGCCCAACCCATTCCACCGCCGCCGAACTGTCGGGCCCAGAGAAGAGAGTCGCCGCTGTGCTGCCGAGAAGAGAGAGCTCGCGCAAAGTGGGAGAACTCGTGAAGGAGGGGTTGCTGCCCAAAGTCACTGCCATTCGTGCCTTGCCGTCGCCGTTCTGCCTTCCATCAAGCTCGAACCATCACTGTTCGTGGAGCTTACTATCGTCGCCGTCACATGTGACGTCCCGAAGTTTCCCTCACCGCCGTCACCGCCGATTTGAGCAGAGGAGAAGAGGAAGTATGACGGAAAAGAAAGGGAGTCATCCGTGTCGCCACCGTCGAGCCACACTCACCGCCAGCGAAGCTTCTGTTGCCGTCGTTGCAGAAAGGGGGTTGCTGCTGCTGTTATGGCCATCTTCCTTGCCGCTGCAACTTCATTCGATTCTCAACTGTTGGAACTCGCCGCTGGTACTAATCGAGATCTTTGCTACTAATGGTTCACTGAGATACAAAACAGCCATTGGTGATGTATACAAATACTATATTGATGGACACTGAAAGAAGTCCTCATCAGAAAAATCTATTCCCATCATCAACCCCACCACCAGAAACACCAACTTCAAGGTTCAAGGTAATTAATTTACACATACCCTTTTAATCTACCATCTCAATTTGTTGTTTATTTCTGATTCCAATGATTATGTGGATCTTTGAGAATATATTCTTAAAGAATTAGTTAATTTTAACTTGTAAGTTCTAACTTAATTTTTACTCGGATGAAGATAGTGTTATGTGTTATTTTTTAATTTTAGTTTTCATTATTTATATTTGTAGGTATACAAAATTGATGCCAACATGATAGACTTTATATTGACTAAAATATGTTAGAAGAGTCAATAATTATAAATTCGATATGATCGCATGGACGACGCGGCCGCATGCCAGCGCGAAACAGTAGTGACGTGACCGCGTGATTGACGCGATCGCGCGCCTCAAGTGAAACGCATATGATGCGGACGCATGACTGAAGTGACCGCGTGACAAGGAAAACTCCAAATGATGCGACCGCGTGACCCACGCAGACGCGTGACAGAGGCCACGCACCAGAAATTACAGAAAATGCTCCCAGCGATTTCTGAAGCCCTTTTTGGCCCAAATCCAAGTCCAGAAGGCACATATCAGAGGTTATGAAGTGAGGGAATGCATCCATTCAGAGGAGAGTCTCCAATTAGTTACTTTTCATGAATTAGATGTAGTTTTGAGGGAGAGGTTCTCTCCTTTCTCTTTTAGGATTTAGAATTAGGATTTCTTTTGCTATCAGGATTATCTCTTTTTATCAGGTTCAACATTCCTTTTTATTTATCTTCTCAATTTAGTTTATGAATTCTTCTATGTTACAGATTACTCTTTGAATTAATGTTATTTGAGGTATTTCAGTTTATTATTGCTCTCTTTTATTTATGTTACTGTTGCTTCCAATCTGAAGACATTTTTATTCCAGTAGATTTACTTTTTCCCTTTTGGTCTTGGTTAAGAAATCAGTAACTCAGGAGTTATCAAACTCAACATGATTGATAATTGTTATCTTTGCTAATTGAATTGAACTTCAATAATCCCAATCTTTCCTTAGGGATTAACTAGGATTTACAGATCAAACTAATTAGTTACTTGACCTTTCTTTGCTTTAAGTAAAGGCTAACTAAGTGGAATTAAGATTCAATCTTCATCATCATTGATAAGGATAACTAGGATAGGACTTCTAATTTTTCATACCTTGCCAAAAGTGTGTTTTACAGTTATTTATTTACTTTACAGTCTTTTACTTATTTTAATTACAATTTAAATTACTTGTTCCTCATCTTCAAAACCCCGATTTACAATCTTCATAACCAATAATAAGAACATACTTCCCTGCAGTTCCTTGAGAAGACGACCCGAGGTTTAAATACTTCGGTTATCAATTTGTAAGGGGTTTGTTACTTGTGACGACCAAAACGTTTGTAAGAAAGGACTTTTGTTGGTTTAGAAGCTATACTTGCAACGGGAATTTATTCTGAATTCTAGACCACGGAAAAGTTCTCTCTTCAAAATGGCGCCGTTGCCAGGGATCTGCAATCGTGTGCCTTATGATTGGTTATTGTAAATATTTTTCTTTTACTTGTTTATTTGTCTTTATTCTCTCCTTTTATTTCCATTAGCTACTATGAATTCTCACCTCTCTCGCTTTGAGTTTGGTTCTAATATTGTTGAAAGGAGTAAAAGTTATAACAGGAACATGCATCAAGGTCAAAGCGATCAAAGATGGATGGAGCCAAGAGGATCTGATCAACCTTTTAGGCAACAACACCCTCCAAGATATCATGGACAAAGACCATTCTACAATGCATACCAAGCCAATAGACATGGTGGACAACCTTGTAGTTACCAACAAGCCCCACCCTGTGCTTATAGGCCATCCTCTCAACATAACTTCGAACCACCACATTCACAAGCTCCTTTTTACCATTCACCACCATATGATCCTCATTTACCCCAATTCCAATCCAATTACTCCCAGATACCACCACTTCCCCATGTACCACGTCCAAATCCATCACCCCGAGAATCAGAGGTTCGCCTCAAGGAAACAGTAGATCAACTCCAAACAACCCTTCATCAACTAGAGCAAGCTGTAAATTAATTATCTTCTAGACGTTTGAACATTCAAGGACCTCCCACAGCCCCATGTGGACAATCTAATGAAGAGCGTAGTATGAAGGAGATACTAGAAACTCCAGTGGACAGAACAGGGCATGACTTCGTACTGGAACAAGTAGAGGAAGCTGCCATTGTAAACGAACAAGAGTTGGTTGAAGACTTAGGAGACGCTGAACTTCCATGGGAATCCAGAGTTATGGAGAATTCTGTCAAAAACGTTACAATTGATGCTAAGGAGGATAGTGCACAACTCCCAAAGAAAGTCTTTTATGAAAAACTAGACGGAATAATCCAAGAAGCAAGTTTCCTTGATGATGATAATCTCAAGTCAAGTTCTCCCAGTAATGAACTCGCATCAGCAAGTGAATTCTCTGAGATCGACAAATCTTCCCCAAGTGAATACGAAGATGATGCGGAGGTAGATTTCTCTCAACCTCCCATCTATGACTTTAGTGACGAGGAAGACATAGAAGGCTTTGATCAGGACATGGATGCAATTGAAGAAGTCTGCAAGGAAGTGAAGAAATTCACCAAAGAGCACAAGGGAGTACAACTCACAGAACCACTGGAAACACCTATCCCAAGGCCATTACCACCCAATACAAGCTTTAAATGGGTACAATCCTTAACCTTTAGCTTTATTTTCCCACTTGAATATGGTTTGCTTGAAACAGATGGCCAGCTTAGAGCTCTCTGCGGCTTTAAGAGTAAGAGGGAAATGGCTCATACTCAGAGATGGTGCACAAGGTTCAATAAGGTTCCACGCTTCAACTCGAAGTGCACGGATTGGCATCATGATCAATCGAATGGATCTCAGAAAATGTTTGGTCATCGTGGTGAGAATCTAATTTTTAAACCGCCTGGATGGAAAAATATAGATCAAGACGGAGGCGGATTTAAAAGCAAAGTTTGGAATCCTGGAATCTATTCTGACATTCGTCACCCCGGGAGCCTGCAAATCTGTTTGAAGCTGCTCAGAAGCTTTACATGCCTAGTTTGGGACCTCGGAGGCTATTGGCATTCCAAGAATTGGTGGAGATTTTTGGATGAATTTAAGCACAAGCCACCATAACAGGAAGCTCATCCAATGTCCAACTTAAGGACTTTAACTAAAAGTGCTAGGTGGGAGACAACCCACCATGGTATGGTCGTTTCTTTTTCAGTTTTATTTTGTGTTATTTATTTTTGTTTTCCTTTTCAATTGAACCTGGATATTATTCATTCGCATTGCATACTGCATAATTGCATACCTACATTAAAAAAAAGAGAGAGAAAGGGCGTGCGACGCGACCGCATCACTCATGCGATCGCGTCAGTTGCGAAAAACAACCCCCACGCGCCCGCGTCATTCACGCGGCCGCGTGACCTGGAAATCGGCGTAAGGATCCAACACCCAGAAGTTGGGCTGGAATCGTGCGGCTGTTGCGTGTTTCGCACAAAACGACCCACGCGGTCGCATCCCTGACGCGATCGCATCACTTGCACAACACCCATCCCACGCGAAAGCGTGAGCGACGCGATCGCGTCGCGTGGATTGCCCACCACCCCAGAGGAGACAGAGAGTTGCGCTGAAACGACGCTGGAATTGTGCATTTCGCACGATTTCCAGCGACGCGATCGCCTGCCTCAAGCGATCGCGTCATTCATTATTTACCCATTCCATTCGATTGCATCACTCACGCGATCGCGTCGACCCCCATTCCACCTCAGCCACGCGACCGCGTACCCCACGCGATCGCGTGGATTTAAATTTATTAACCCCCTGTGACGCGAACCCTACCCCATCACGCCCCCAACCCCTTTCTTCTCCCTCCTCCCTGCCAAACCCCTCCCTCCCTCTCTGCCCTTCGCCGCCGCGCCCCCCTACGCCGCCGCTCCACCGTCCACCACCCAGACACCACCTTCACGCCACCCCCCTTCCCCCTTCCCCCTCTTTCTTCTTCTTCTTTCCTCTTCTTCCCTCCACCACCACTGCTCCCCTCCGCGACCGCCACACCCACCGCGCCGCCATCACCGCCGCGCCTCCAACCGCCACCAACGCCCCCTTCCCTTCCTTCCCCCTACCCACATTACCTCCCCAAAACCCCCTGCCTCTGAACAGCCCTCACCGCCACACAACCACCATCAACCACTGCATCAGCCGCCACCACCACCATTCCCCAGCCATCTCTCTGCCCTATTTTCATTCATCTGCCTACCAGGTTTCGCCGAATGCCACCCTTCTTTCAATTCTGAGTTAATTACATATTTTTTCTTGTTTATGTTCATCATTAGGCTAGTTAGATATGCATGTTGTAGTGGATTCTAGGTGGTTAGGTAGCCTAGGATGTGGTTAGTGGATTTAGGCCTGATTACTTGCGCTGTTCGTGCTTCTTGTTTTATAATTTTCGCAACTGTGCTGTTAGTATTGTTCATATGTGGTTCTTACTGTTCATGCTGCTATTGCAAATGTTCTTTCTTGTTCACGCTAATTATATCTAATTGCAATTTGTTTTAATTCATATGAACTGTCCTTCTTACTGTTTATTTTCTGGGAACATCCAATTTTAGCCGGAATGCTGTCCAATTTTCTGTAAACTGTTTTGTTTCCATTCATGTCTTGATTTTGGCACTTTGAACTCTGCTTTACTCTGCTTTTACCAAACCAATTCATGAAGACCAGGGCAAGCTTTCTTATTCTTTTTGATTTCCTGGTTCATAATCTGCATTTTTGATGTTTAGCTTCCAATTTTTGATTCATCATCAACCTGATTCCCTTGTTTGGATATGAGTTAACTATAGCTTCTAATTGAGAATGCTTGTTACTTAGAAAATGATCATCATGCCACTTACTCTAACCCACTTTTTCCTAATTCACTAACTTTAACTTCCTAAACTCTTTTTTCATTCCTAACCAACCTAACCTTTCAAAACATCTCTTCTGGTTTTTCACTATTCTCTTTAACCTTCTAACCAAGGCATGATGATAATTTTTCCTAATTAACATGATTTCTATCACATTTTGGATTGTTAATTTTTCTTCTCGGACTTTTAACTCCTATTTAATCCTTAATGCACATTTACTTAACTCATTTTCATTACTCCACTGCTCCTTTGCCACTATATGCTTATTTTGTGATTTGCATACTTGTTTTTCCTGTTTTTATTATATCCTGGTTTTCTGTTTTTCAGGATGTCTGACACCCAAAGAAAAGGAAAGGGAAAGGCAACAACTGGCAAATGGAAAAGAGGAGAATCCTCCATGTCCATCCTGGACGTCATGCATGATGACTCTAGGCGGGAGAAACACTTTACCCTGCAGGAGAAGGCTGACCAGCTACTCCCTGCTACTGATCTCATTAAGTTTGCAAACCGATACTGCGAGCTGAAGTATCCGGTGTTTGCAACCTCCAGGAACGTATACCTGGAGAGGACTCTGAAGATCCCAGAAGAACTCTAGCAATACACCTCTGATCAGGATCAAACAAAGAGGCTAGTTCTTCCTGGAGAGAAACCTGACTGAGGTCAATGCATCTTGGGTAAGGGAATTTTACTGCAATTACTTCGAAACTTCCCTAGATGCAGTAAACCTAAGAGGAAAGCAGATACTGGTCACTGAAGAGGCCATTGAGGATGTTCTGAAGCTCTTGCCTAAACCTGATCAGCCAGATAGTTATCAACAGGCTGAGGAGGACATGCACTTCATGAAATTTGAATGGGATGCCGTCAACGCAAGGATAGCCCTTGACCCGACTGTTTCATGTGTCATGGGTCAGAACACCACCACGCCTAAGGGAATCAAGCGGATTTACTTAAATGATGAGGCTCGGCTATGGCATCAGATCCTAAGCAACTTTATTATGCCGAGTACTCACGAGACGGAGCTACCTGCTGCTATGATCACCCTCCTATGGTGTGTGATGGAGGGTAAGGACCTGTACCTACCACACTTTATTCGGTACTACATGGCCAGGGTCCACGTCCGAGGCACTCTTCCCTTTCCATATCTGATTACACAGCTTGGCCGTCGAGCTGACGTGCCTTGGGAGGATGCTGATGAGAAGCCACCTACTACAGAATGCAAGAAAATTATCCCTCACAGCAGGAACTTTCTGGCTTTGGGCTACAGACCTCCATTCCTCACTCCTACTGATGAGACAGCCACACCATCTGCCGGCCCCTTTTCCTCTACAGCTACCCCTGCTACCACCACTGCACCTCCACCTGCCTCAGAGCTAGTTTATCACTTAGTGCACTGCCTGTTTCAGCAGCTAGACCAGATGGAGCACCGCAACCGACGACGATACGAGAGATCTGAGTGTCGCAGCAAGCGACGCTATGAGCACCTGTAGCTGATGATCCGTTCTGGCAGCGACATCCCCTCCGAGCCTGACACCCCATCAGAGCCATCTGAGGAGGAGGCGGATGACCATGAGGCGGAGACCCATCCACAGAGAGAGGCGGTGCAGGCAGGCACAGAGCAGGCTACATCACATCAGGAGGCCCCGCATCAGATTCAGGATGCAGACCCAGAGGCTCCTATTCAGTCAGCACCTCCTCTGCAGCAGGCTGATCCTCAGACCACCACCACAGAGACTCCGGCTACCCATCCTTCCAGTGATGACACCCCTTCACACCTTGCTTAAGTGAGCATCAGGGACGATGCTTCATTTTAAGTGTGGGGAGGTCGCCATCTCTGGTGTATATTTTTTTTTGGTGAACCACTACAGACTCTTTTACTTTATTTTGCTACTTTTCTGTATTTTTTCTTTTTATTTTTATTTTTTCAGTACTTATACATTGCTATTTTCATGTATTTTTACTATATTTCTGCATGTTGCACTTTAGTTCATATTTTATCCATTTAGTTTAGTTGCAATTCTAACTTATTAGTTATAGAAAATATGGATTAATTAGTATAGTTTACCCTTTTTAGCATAAGATAACTTAGTTTAAATTAAAAATATAAAAAGGAAGTAAACTAGAGACTTTAACAGAATAAAAACAACCCACACCTTGTATATATAGCATTACATGTTAGTTAGTTAACAACATTTCATCAAGGAGAAACACTAGAACTTTAAAGCCACCTTAAGATTTACATTGAGAATAATGGGAACTCTTAATATTTACTTGCTTGACATATACAACTGATATATGATTTTTGAGTTAGAGAACACACAGCCTGTGAGTTTTGAGCTTAATTGCATGGTTACATTTAAACAATAATATTTTATTCCTGTGTGTTCCGCCCTTCTTATTTATTCTGGTGTTCTTTACTTTATTTTAATCTATATGTCCGATTGTAGAATATAGATACATACCAAGAAAGTGATTGAGGCCATTGTTTGATTCTAGCTCACTATTCCCAAATTAGCCTACCTTTTACATCACCCTTGTTAGCCCCCTTGAGCCTTTAAAACCCCTCTTGTTTTATAACCACATTACTAGCCTTAAGCAGAAAAACAAAATAAAAATCCCAAGTTGAATCCTTGGTTAGCTTAAGATAGAAATTGTGTATTGTGTAAGTAGGGGAACCTTATAGGAACATGGATGATAAAAACAAAGGGTAGAAAGTTAAAAAGAATAAAATAATTCAAAATAAAAATTTTGGGAAGCATGCTCATGTGAAATCAAAATAATTGAATTACCATGTGCATTAAAAAAAATTTATTTTTCAGTATTTGAATAAGGGGGATACAAAAGAATTTTCCAAATGCAAAAAGCAATGCACATGGGATAAAAATAAATAAAAATTAAATATGAGCATGTAACATAAAAAGTGGAAAAAATATGGGAAAATAGGTAAAGAAGCTTTGCCTTACAAAATATGTATGTTAGGTGAGATCTTAGACTAATCAAGGATTCACTTATTAGCTCACTTAGCCTTATACATATACCCTTACCTTTACCTTGGCCCCATTACAACCTTAATTAAAGACCTCATGATTTTTGTATGCCTATATTCTATAATTGTTGATTGCTTAGATGAAGAACAAAGTTATAGAAAGTAAGGATAAAAAGAAGAATAGAGTGATTAACCCAATAAACACTGAGTGGCTAGAGAGTAAATACAAAATCCAGTGAGGGTTCAATAGCTCATCAACATATATCTCTGCTTAAATTATTAATTGTCTTGCAAAATTGTAAAATGTTTTTCTCTCCCATCTCAATAGTAAAGGTACTTTATCACTATCTAAGGTTTGGCTATATATATATATATAAGATTCCTTGAGAATGTGAAATAATTCAACTACATGTAAGCTTTATGCACAAGGGAATAACAAATTAGAATTGCATGATTCAATTAGGTAGTTGCATTTAGAATAGATTGCATTGCATGAGATTCCACCACTTCAACCTTACCTGACTCTTTATCTTGGATTTAGCATGAGGACATGTCATTGTTTAAGTGTGGGGAGGTTGTTAAACCCATATTTTATGATATATTTTGTGCCTAATTTAAGTGATTTATTCAATCCTTCACTCACTTATTCACTTATTTTGGGCTATGCAATGCACTTGCTACTTTTCAGCGGTGTATGACCAGTGTCTTTTTCGATCTGATGGAGAGTTGTCTGGAAGTCTTTATGGATGACTTCAGTGTTTATGGAACTTCATTTGATAGTTGCTTAGAGAACTTGGCCAAAGTCTTAGCTAGGTGTGTTGACACTAACCTTGTCCTAAATTTTGAAAAATGTCACTTCATGGTGAGACAAGGTGTAGTGTTAGGACATGTAATATCTAATGAAGGCATTTCTATAGACCCGGCCAAGGTTGATGTTATCACCAATTTACCTCACCCCTCATCTGTGAGGGAGGTCCATTCCTTTTTGGGGCATGTAGGATTTTACAGGCGCTTTATCAAGGATTTCAGTAAGATTGCATTGCCATTGTCGCACCTACTCCAAAAAGATGTGGACTTTGAGATTGACAGTGCATGTGTGAGTGCGTTTGAGGAGTTAAGGAGAGTTCTTACCACGGCACCGATTGTGCGAGGTCCCAACTGGACGCAGCCATTCGAGATAATGTGCGACGCGTCAAACCATGCTATAGGTGCCGCGCTTGCACAGCGCGATAGTAAACTCCCTTATATCATTGCTTATTCTTCAAAAACATTGGATGCGGCACAATCCAACTATACCACTACAGAGAAAGAACTCCTAGCTATTGTTCATGCTTTAGATAAATTCAGATCTTATTTGTTAGGGTCTAAAATAGTGGTATACACGGATCATGCAGCTTTAAAGTATTTGCTAACAAAGAATGAGTCGAAACCTAGGCTCATACGTTAGATCTTGCTCTTGCAAGAGTTCGACATTGAGATTAGGGATCGAAGTGGGTCTCAAAATTTGGTTGCGGATCATTTGAGCCGCCTTGAGAATCTTAAATATGACCCATTTCCGATTGATGACTCATTTCCCTTGGATACTTTGCATGCTGTGTCGAATAGCTTTCCTTGGTTTGCACTAATGGCAAACTACTTGGTTGCTAAGATCTTCCCTCCTAACTTTTCTAAACATCAAAGGGACAAGTTGAGGAGTGATTCCAAATACTACATTTGGGATGACCCTCACTTGTGGAAGAGGGGAGTGGACCAAGTAATTCGAAGATGTGTCCTGGAATCTGAAATCTAACCCATTCTTGAAGCTTGCCATTCATCCGAGTGTGGCGGCCACTTTGGCCCACAACGGACAGCTAAAAAGGTGTTGAATTATGGATTCTGGAGGCCAACATTATTCAAGGATGCTAACTGATTCTGTGTGTCGTGCCACCAATGTCAGAAGTCGGGAAATGTGTCCCAAAGGGATGAAATGCCTCAACAACCGATGTTGTTCTGTGAGATCTTTGATGTACGGGGCATAGACTTTATGGGGCCATTTTCCAACTCAAGTGGGTATCTATATATTCTGTTGGTGGTTGACTACGTGTCAAAGTGGGTAGAAGCGATACCTACCCACCTTGACGACGCTAATACCGTGATTTCTTTCATTAGAAATAACATTGTATGCCGCTATGGGTCGCCACGAGCAATCGTGAGCGACCAAGGGTCCCACTTTTGCAACAGGAAAGTAGAGGCGCTGCTCAAGCACTATGGGGTATTGCATAAGGTTGCAACTACTTATCACCCCCAAACCAACGGACAAACGGAGGTGTCCAACCGGGAGATTAAGCAAATTTTGGAGAAAGTGGTGAATCCACAAATGAAGGATTGGAGCTTCTGGTTGGGAGATGCACTATGGGTATATAGGAAGGCCTACAAGACTCCGTTGGGAATGAGCCCCTTTCGGATTGTCTATCGTAAGGCATGCCACCTTCCAGTGGAGATTGAGCATAAAGCCTATTGGGCGGTCAAGCATTGTAATATGGATTTCACCTAAGGCGGGTGTAGCTAGAAAATTGCAACTAGAAGAGCTTGAATGTCTTAGGATGGAGGCATATGAGAATGCCTGGATCTACAAGGAAAAGACTAAGGCATTTCATGATCACCATATCCGAAAGAAGGATTTTCAAGAAGGTGACGAAGTTCTCCTCTACAACTCGAGGCTTAGATTCATGCCTGGCAAGCTCCGTTTTAGATGGGAAGGACCCTTCAAGGTAAAGGAGGTAAAGCCCTATGGAGTGCTGGAATTGTTTGATCCTCAAAGTAACACAACTTTCAAGGTGAATGGACATAGAGTAAAGAAATACTATGGCTACAAGTCAACAAGGGAAGTGGAAGTGCTCCTACTTGAGGATGCACCAAAAGGAGAGGAAGCTTGAGCGAATGACTGTCCGACTTAAGGACGTTAAAGAAAAGTGCTTGGTGGGAGACACCCCACTGTGGTAAGATCTTCCTTGTGTATACCTTCTTGCTTCTAGCTTTAGATTCTTGTGAATTTTGTGATTTCTTGGTGTTGTTGAGTTGCTTAGATATGCTAGCTTTGTTGATTTTGTTGAATTGTTATGATATTCATATAGATTTCATTACTCTTTGTATGGATGAATTGTTGAAGTAAGAGAAAATGCTTTATTTTGAATAGGGCATGAATTTATGAGTGTTTTCTTGACTATCTAGCTTGAATACCTGCCAGGAATGTGTTAAAATACTTTTCTATAGGGATGCACGCGTAAGCGTCCAGGACGCGTGCACGTCGCTAGCATTTTTCCAACTCTGGGTACAATTCTCCGAGAGTTGCACGAACAGTGCGCAAACAAAGCGTGAAACGCGCATTGCCTGCCCACGCGTATGCGTGAGGCACGCCCACGCGTCCCCTCCCCCATTTCCTTGTCCACGCAAACGCGCACATGACGCGTACGGTCGGTTGCTCGGTGTGGCACTCTTGGTGCATTTGACCCGAGAGTTGCGCGAGCATTGCGCCCAACGTGCAACTCCTCGTCACGTGTGCGTGTACTTGACGCTCACGCATCGTTTGACCACCTGCCCAACCACGCGTGCGCGCACATGACGCATACGCGTGGGTCGCCTTACATGCTTTCCTCAAGTACTTGGCACCGGAGACTTGCGCGAGCATTGCGCAAAACGCGCAATTATTTCCATGCTTGCACACGCTATGACGCGTACGCGTCCCTCACTTGTTTCCCTACCCACTCGTACGCGTGGATGGCGCTCGCGCATCTCTTCCATTTCCTTCATTCCACGCGTACGCGTGGCGTGCACGCGGGCGTCGATCTTGAGACGCAGATTATGAACTAGCGCGCCCTGTTTCATACTTTCCTTCCCTCCTTTCTTCTTCTTCTTCTACTTTTTTCTTCCCCGTCCCTCTTCACCATTTCTCTCTTCCCTCTTTCCCTTCCTCTTACTTGCACCTCATCTTCTCTACTCCTCCTAAGGTCATCTTCTTTTCCATTCTCTTTGATTTTACTTTATGCCTTTCTTTCTTAATTGCATGTCTTTACTTTCTTTTAATCCTCTTAGTTGCACTTTGTTAAATTTTCTCTTGTTTATTTGCTTTATCCTTTTTCTTTGCTATTTTCTATGGATGTTGAATTTTGCTATTACCTCTTGTTTTGATGGGTTGATTTGTTATCTTTTGAATCCATTGCGATTATGTGATGTTGTTTTGATGTTGGGTATATCATTATGAGGTATGGCACCTTTGCATTTCTTCAATGTGCTTATGGTTTGCATGTTGCACGCCAAGTGTTTGTTAAATTGCACCTATCACATTTTTAGTCAATTTTGACACTATGCTTTCAAATTGGTGCTCCTCTATCAATACACTTGCCTTCTCATTGCACATTGCACTCATTGCACTTTATTTTTACCACTCATAGGTGCATACCCATGACTTGCTTCCTCAGATCATATTGCAAGAATTGAATTTCACTCCTCTCCAACTCCACTTTATTCCTTTTGTATGCCTTAATGTCTTGGAGTTAGATTGGATATTTGAATTTTTCGCACTTGTATCTTTCTTGCATATGTCACTTGGGGTTGTTAGCGATGCTTGAGTTTATTCTTCTCATGCCTTATCTGCATGCCTTTTTCACTCTTGCATCCCATGCTAGTGCCTTGCTCTATTTTTAATGGTTGTCTTGCTTGCATGTTACAGCTGTCATGTTTGCATGATACCTTCTCTTTTGTGGCACTTTTCTCTCACTAGCATGTTATAATATGGGTGTGGTCTCTTTGAGTTTAATGTCTTCTTTTTCCTCACCTTTTTTAGATAGCCATCAAAAGGGTCAAGGAAAAGGCATAGAAGAAGCCGCCTTCTAAAAGGGCACCTCAAAAAGCCACCGCCAAGGCGCACCACGCGCCCACGGCTAAACCTCTCCCCAATAAGGTGCGAAGAATCATTAAGATTGATGACCAAGAGAAGGATATCCCCGCAAGAGATTTCACGAGGTTTCCCAACCGCTATTGCGAGCTAATGTTCCCTATCGTGATTGCACAGAATTACCATTCTGAACCCCCTCTTAACCCTCTGGGTCATGTAGTTCAGTTTATTATACCTCGCATTGAGCGACGGGGATAGGGCTTCCTCATGAGGAGACAACAAGAAGCTAATCTCTCGTGGGTGGTAAAGTTTTACACCAATTACTTCTCACCTTCTCTTCAGACTGTCTTCATGCACCGAAAGCAAGTTCTGATTTCCGAGAAAGCTATTCAAGAAGTACTCTGAGTACCACCCGTACCGGATGAAGTAGATGGTTACCAAGAGGCCCTTCGCTAGCGTGATACCTTCGGATTTGGTTTTTATTGGGACGCTGTGCACGGGGTCATTGCCGAACCGGATACATTTTAGACCCGAGGGCGCCTCAGGCCCCAACCTAAGGGCATTCTTGCGCGTTATCTGACTGTAGAGGCTCGAGAACGGACCCAAATCTTGTCTCGTTACGTGTTTCCCAGCACTCACGAGACCTTGATCACCGCGGACCTCGTCTTGCTAGTTTGGTGTATACTCACAGAGCGGCCGGTCAACATTGCTCACCTCATCCACCAAGCCATGGGTCATGTTCATGCCAAGGGTTACCTACCATGGTCCCCAGGAGGCCAAGGATCGAAAAGCGATGATTCCGGTAGAGGGCGACGTGGTCCCAACCGGAAAATATCTCAAGCCCCCGGTGGAACACAGAACCCTTGATATAGCTGCCCCCTCAGTCACCCCCACCACTTCTCCTACATCACAAAGATCTTCCCACCAAAGGCTTGAGGACCTCCACAAGAAGATAGATAGAATGAACGGCAGAACCAACGCCGGTATGCTTACATTAAGAAGCTTTTGAGTTGTATGACTTCTTCTGTGGAAGAATCGGAGATCTCCACATCCACCTCGTACTTAAGTGAAGAAAGCACTCGCAAACGGGATAGTAGAAAGTCTAAGCCCGACCACCCATTGCACCTTGCTAGTAGCACAGAGGACCGTGCTAATTCTTAAGTATGGGAGGTTGTTCGACCGATCTCCGTGGGTAATAATCTCCTCTTTTCAACATCTATAGACTTTATTTCTCTTTTGTTTTGTTAATTAGGACACCTTTCATGTTTAGCTAGTTTTTCTTGTTAGGACTACTTGGTTGGGGTGACGATTTCTTTTCCAAGAAACTGTATTTTCAGGGTACCCTACCAATTTTGGAAAAAAAATCTTTGCGATAAACTTGCTGGAAGAATGTAATTTGGAACATAGTGATTGAGCTAAGAACACAAGCATGTGAGTTTTGAGCTTTATTGTGTGGTTATATCTTCTAACCAATTATTCCCATTCTTGTGTGCATTATTCTCTCTCTAGGATTGCAATCCTTGCTTTGTCTGATTCTATATATCCATTACTTTATGTATGAATGCATTTACATGATTGACGCCATCATTTCAATAGTCACTTTTTCCAAACGGCCTTAACCCTTTTATCTACCATTACTAACCAATTTTGAGCCCACGATAAACCCTTTTTGTTCTTAAATGGAGCACATCAACACCCCTAAGTGAAAAACAATGAATGTCCCTGGATTTGGATCCTTGATTGGCTTAGGTGAGTAAGGGTGTGTATCATTCAAATGGGAGGGTGTACTTGGGAACTTGGGTAGATGTAAAGGTGTATCTTTATATTTGTAATTGAAAATTCTGGGAATTGGGAACATACTCATGTATTGAATGATTGAATTATATGCATTGACACTTTTGTACATGAAACCCCAAAAAGGGGACAAACAAAGAAAAAAATATATGTGTATATATGAGAATGAAGGAAAAAGAATGTAAGAAAAAGAAATAAAAAAATAGAAGAAACAAGAATATGGAAAAATAAAGCAATAAAAAGGGGACAAAAATGTCCCAAGGTAAAGTGACAATAACAATGTATATGGAATGTGAACTAAAGAGAATGCATGAGTATATGAAAAGTGAAACCATGGGTAGCTAGGTATTGTATTAGAATTATATAGGTTGTTTTATGTGTTTAGTGAGATCTTAGGTTAATTAAGGATTCAAATTTCAAGCTCACTTGACCATATACATCCCTACCTTTACTCTAGCCCCATTACAACCTATGAACAAGACCTCATAATACTCGTATGCATGCATTGAGTAATTGTTGATTGTTAGATGAAAGACAAATCTTGGAAAGCATGATTAGGGAAGGATTGAATGATGAACCCTATACACTTGAGTAAATAGAGCGGATATACTTCCGGTGAGGGTTCGATGCTCAACTCGTTGTTCCCAGCTTTCACAAGCGTTCATCTAACAAGCTATATGCACTTCATGTTGATGTTTAAATTGGTAGGATTCATGGACTACATGTAACTTTAACCCTATATGCTCATATGTGTTCTTGGAGGATAGATTTACCCTTGACCAAATAGGTAGATGCCTTTACATTAGTCGCATGCATTCATTTAGCTAATTTGCAATTCATGAACCCTTTCTTCCCATGGTCTTTGGTCTTTTTATTTTTAGCATGAGGACATGCTTGGTTTAAGTGTGGGGAGGTTTGATAAACCCCAATTTTGTGGTTTATATTGTGTAGAATTTGAGGGGTTTTGTCAATATTTTCCACACTTATTCACAAGAATTGCATGGTTTTGTGTTCTCTTCATAATATTGCTTTATGATGGAAAACATGCTTCTTTTGCCTTAAAATTGCCATATTTTGATCCTCTTTTATTACCATTCGATGCCCTGATGTGTTTGTTGAGTGATTTCAGAGTTTATAAGGCAAGAATGGCCTAAAAGAGAGAAAGAAAGCATGCACAAGTGGAAGGAACATGAAAAATCAGATTTTGGGAATTCAGCATTGACGCGCACGCGCACCTCATGCACACGCGTGGGTGCAGGAAGTTGGGTATCGCACGCAAAGATTGGCGCATCTGTGTGGATTGGCGAAATCTCCATCGACGCACACACGTGCTTGACACGTAGGTGCGGATCGCAAAATTCAGGTGACGCACACGCGTGCATGACGCATACGTGTGACGAGCTGCACGTGACCTCATTAAAGAAATCATGCCTGGAAATTTTTGAAGCTCAACAGGCCCAAATTCAAGCTGGTTCTGCATGGAAAAGACCCAAGAACTTTAGGGGGAAAAAGGGCAGATCATACATTACACACTTAGACACAATTTTAGATAGTTTTTTATTTTTGTTCTTCTAGAGAGAGAAACCATTTGTTCCTCTCTAGATCTAGTTTGATTTGATCTTCCCTAATTGAATTCTGAATTAGGTTTGTTGATTTCTAGTTTTGATTACTTAATTTGAATTCCTTAGTATAATTTTGTTTAGATCTTGTGTTAGATTTATGTTTCTTGTTAGTTCTCACTTTCTACCCTTATTATGAACCTTGTAGATCTTGAATTGTTAATGTTACATTGATGTTTTCCATGCTTAATTGTGTTGTTTGAGTGATTTTCCATTGATAATTGTTAGTGGGTACTTTTTAATTTCAATTTAATTGCATTTTGGATATGCCTTTTAGTAATGCTTACCATGTGTTTGATGAAATGTTTCCTTTGATTATGGAGTAGTTTCCTTTGCTCTTGGCCTAGGCTAAGGGAATAAGGTAAACTTGAGTCATTGGGTCTAATTGAAGTGATGATTTGAGAACCCTTAGTGGTCAAGTTGATACCCATTGATACTAATCCACCACCAAGTCAATTGGTAGTTGGATTGGGACTTATGAGTTGAGATTGATCAAGCCACTTAACGTACCTCAAGCTTAGGAGTAAATATTACGTACTTAAAGCTCTTGGAGGTAGACTTAGTGAGTTTGGTTTCTCATAGTTGTTAATATATGGTTGTTAGACAAGGATAGTGACCCCAATTCCTATGCCTAGCTAAGAGTTGATTTTATTATTCATACTTGAAACCCAAAAATTTCAATTGCTTCGTTTTAGTTATAGTTACTTGTTTAGTTTTAGAGTAGAATTATATTGGATTTTCTCTTATTATATTGAAATTTCTCATACCTTGCTTTAGTCATTTAATTTGGTTTCTTGCACTTTAAGATTTCTTACTTGATGAGTCTCGTAGTTTAATTCCTTGCTCATGACTTGCAACTCTGGAATTCTAACCAATGTTGATGCACATGTTTACCCATTCCTTGTGAGACGACTGATAAACCCCGATTTTGTGATTTATCTTGTGCTTAATTTGGAGGATTTTATCACCTTTTCCCACATTTATTCAATGAAATAGCATGGTTTTGCCATTCTCCCTGAATTTGTGCTTAAGTGTGAAAACATGCTTTTTAGGCCTTAAAATAGCTAAATTTAATCCACTTTAATGCCATTCGATGCCTTGATATGTTTATTGAGTGATTTCAGGTTCATAAGGCAAGTGTTGGATGGAAGAAGTGAGGAGAAAAGCATGCAAAGTGGGAGAACTCATGAAGAAATGAAGGAACCGTAAAGTTGTCAAGCCTGACCTCTTCACACTCAAACGTCCATAACTTGAGCTATAGAGATCCAAATGAGGCAGTTTTAGCTGCGTTGGAAAGCTAACATCTGGGGCTTTGAAATTATATAAAATTTGTCATATGTTGCTTCGCGTATAAGGGCGCGCACGCGCCATGTACGTGTGTGCGCCGATGCTGCTCGTGGCCCACTAAAGTGAAATCGCCCCCAGCAATTTCTGAAGCACTTTGGGCCCAACCCAACTCATTTCAGATGCTATTTCATGCAGAATTCAAACTTGGGCAAAGGGGGAGCAATTTTTTGGTAGTATAGCATCATGTAGGTTAGTTTCTAGAGAGAGAAGCTGCTTCTTCTCTCTAGAATTAGGTTAGGGTAATCCATCTTAGATCTAGGCATGATTTCTTGTTCTCATCTTATTTCCTTTACAATTTCTTATTCTACTACTCTATTCTTCTTAGTTCTCTTGTTAATTTTACTTTTATGTCTCTTTTATGTTTATGAATACTCATGTTGGATCTTGTTTACATTTAATGAAATTTAATGTTGATGTTCTTTTAATTGATGATTTGAATTGTTGATTTACTTTTCTTGCAATTTGTAGTTGGTAGATTTTACTATTTCATGTCATTTATTATGCTTTCCTTTTATGCCTTCCAAGTGTTTGATAAAATGCTTGGTTGGACTTTAGAGTAGATTTTGAGCATTCTTGGCTTGGAAAGAGTAATTAGGCAATCTTGAGTCATAAAAATCCAACTTATGTTGGTGATCTAGAGTTGTTAGTTAATATCATTTTCAATGACGATAATCTTTTGCTAATTTAATTAGTGAGTTTATTAGGACTTTTAATTTGAGATTAACTAGTCTTGTTTGACTTTCTCTCATGGAAGATAACCTATACTTTCTTCCAATGTTGGAGATGACGAAATAAGATAAATTCTTGTTTATTATTGTGGTATGATTGATTAATCTTGTTTGACTTTTTCCCTATGTGTTGGAGTTGACTAAATAAGATGAATTAATCATTGCATGGCTAGGATAAAAAGCCTATGATCTCAATTCTTGCCATGAATGTCTCTCTTTATTAATTGCTTTCTTTAATTGCTCTCTTTACTTTTCTTGTCATTTAAATTCTTGCCCCTTTTATCAACCAAACCCCCTTGCATCTTCATAGCCAATAATTGAGCATTTCATTGCAATTCCTTGTGAGACGACCCAGAGTTTAAATACTTCGGTTAATTTTTATTTGGGGTTTGTACTTGTGACAACCAAATTTTTTATTGGGAAGATTGTTTGTTGGTGTAGAACTATACTTGCAACGAGAATTCAATAGTAAAATTCTATACCGACACGACAATTTCCTTAAATCAATGACCCGAGGTTTGAATACTTTGGTTACTTTTATTGGGGTTGAACTTTGTGACAACCAATTCCTTAAAATTTAATTCGAGTATTATTTGTCGGTTGAGAGCTATACTTGCAACGTGAATAATTTGTGAAAATCTTTACCGATGGTAATTCACTCCCATCAGTCTTCTGCAGAATGTGCTTCATTGGCTGATTTGTGCAAACCTTGATGGTTTGGGCTTGGAAGTATGGGCGGGGCCTTCGGATGGTGAGAATGAGGGCATAAGCAAATTTTCTATCTTCTGATAGTTCAGTTTGTCCCATTGTAGGGCTTTGCTGAAGAAGTAGATGGGTTGTTGTCCCTTTTCGTCTTCCTGGACTAGGGCTGAAGCTATTGCTCGATTGTTGACTGCTAGGTACAACACAAGTTCTTCACCCTTGATAGGTCGGGTGAGAACGACTGTCAGAATGGGTGGTTGCCCCAAAAATACTTTGAAGTCTTGGAAGGCCTTTTTGCACTTTGGGGTCCACTCGAATTGTTTTCCCTTTCTTAAGATTGAGTAGAAAGGGAGTGACCTTAAGGCTGACCCAACTAAGAACCTGGATAAAGTTGCCAGTCTTCCGTTCAGCTGTTGTACTTCTTTCATGCAGGTCGGGCTTTTCATGTTAAGTATGGTCCAACACTTGTCTGGGTTCGCTTCTATGCCCCTTTGGGTCAGCATAAATCCCAGGAACTTCCCAGCTTCCACCGCAAAGGTACATTTCATGGGATTTAATCGCATCCCCTATTTTCTTATGGTGGAGAGCACCTTAGGGAGGTCGGAAAGCAGTGCCTCATCCTCTTGGGTTTTAACAAGCTTGTCATCCACATAAACTTCGATTAGTTTTCCTATATGGGTGGAGAACACTTTATTCATCAGCCGCTGCTATGTAGACCCTGCATTTTTTAGTTCGAAAGGCATTATGACGTGATAGTAATTTTCCTTTGGAGTTATGAACGAGGTATTTTCCTGGTCGGATTTGTGCATTGGGATTTGACTGTATCCTAAGTAAGCGTTCATAAAGGAGAGGTACTTGCAATTGGAAGCTGCGTTGTCTAGAGCGTCAATACTAGGGAATGGATAGGGGTCTTTGGGGCAAGCTTTGTTATGGTCAGTGTAATCCACACACATTCTCCACTTTCCATTGGGCTTTTTTACCAATACGATGTTGGCTAACCACAGTGCGTATTTTACCTCCCTTATGAACCCTGCTTCTAGCAAGGCCTGTACTTGTTCCTCCACGACCTATGTTCGCTTGGGTTCGAGCTTTCTTTGCTTCTATTGGATATGTCGAGAGCTCGAGTATATTGCGAGCATATGGCACATTAGGTCGGAGACTATGCCAGGCATGTCGGAAGCTTTCTAGGCGAAGAGGTTAAAGTTTCGCTTTAGCAGGTTGACGAGTTGTTTCTTTAGGTTCTCATTTAAGTTCGCCCCTATGCTTGTAGTTTTTTCGGGAGCATTCCCGACCTGTACCTCTTCAGTTTCGCCCTCAGGTCGGGGGGTGTAGCTCTTCGCGTACTCGAGGGCCTCCTAATTCGATGCTATAGAGTTTCTTTCCACCCGAGTCAGTCTTTAAGCTAAGACTTTCATTGTAGCACCTTCTTGCGAGCTTTTGGTCCCCTTTTACTGTGGCAATACCCTCATTTTTGGACTCATCACCTCCCAACTCGATGGTGTTGACTTCTTTTCCGCCCGAGTTGGTCTTCAAGCTTAGGCTTTCATTGTAGCATTTTCTTGCGAGTTGCGATAGCGATTCCTTCGTTTGTGGGGAATTTCACACAGAGATGTAGGGTGGAGACGATGGCGGCCAGCTTGTTGAGAGCTGTTCGACCTATTAAGGCGTTATAGGATGAGTTTACATTGACCACTATGTAATCGATGCTTAAAGTCCTTGACCTCGCACCTTTTCCAAAGGTGGTGTGTAGTGAGATGTATCCTAGGGGTTGGATCGAGGCATTTCCAAGTCCAACTAAGCTATCTGGGCATGACATCAGATCCTTCAACTCTAACCCTAGTTTGTTGAAAGCAGGTTTGAACAAGGTGTCAGTCGAGCTTCCTTGATCTATTAATGTGCGGTGGAGGTATGCGTTTGCTAGGATAATGGTTATGACCATGGGATCGTCATGTTTGGGAACAGGCCATGAGCATCTTCCTTTGTGGAGGAGATGGTGTGAAGGTCGGTCGATAAGCTTCCTTCTCCGACTTGGTATACCTCTTTGAGGTGTCTCTTTCGCGACGACTTTGTTATCCCTCCTCCTACAAATCCTTCGGCGATCATGTGGATGTGGCGCTCTGGGGTGTGAATAGGGCGTTGTGGTCATCCCTTTTCCTCGTCCCTCTGGTGCTTCCTTGGGTCGTTCAATCTCTCAGCCAAATACCGGTCAAGCCGGCCTTCTTTGGTCAGCTTTTCTATGACATTTTTTAGGTCGTAATACTGGTTGGTAGAGTATCCATAGAGTTTATGTTATTCGCAATACTCCATCCGACTTCCACCCTTCTTGTGTTTGATCGGGCGGGGTGGTGGGATCTTCTCTGTATGGCATATTTCTCTGTAGACATCTACTAGGGAGACCCTTAGAGGAGTATAGTTATAGCATTTTTGGGGTTTCTCCAAGCTTGGCTCTCCTTTATTTTTAGATTCTCGTTCTCTATCCCGGGGTGAATACGACAAGTTGGGTTTTGAGGGGGTCTCTCTCAAGCGGGAGTTCTCTTCCATGTTGATGTATTTTTCCATCCACTCTTGAACATCATTTGGAGAGGATGTGTAACAATCTAGACCACTCGTTAGCACGATATTGTCCGCTTTGGCACGCAAGGCCTCACAGTTTTGCCTTTGACGATAGGGATGATAGCCGAAGCCCCCCACACTCACTCGTCAAAACGCGTCATGCTAGGCAGAGGTATCCACACCCTTATAAGGCATGCTTCATTCCCCTCCCCAAACGATGTGGGACCTTACTGAGTTTTCTTTGGGTGAGATTCCTCCAGGGGAGTTTTCCCGTGGTGTGGTGGTGGAGGGGGGAGTACAACGTTGTGGTCCTCCGTTTGTGCCCCCTCGTCAGGTTCAAATGCTACATGACCATCGTCGAGTTTTCTGTCCACCATGGTCATGAGGTGACATCCGGGGTCCCCAGCAACGATGCCAATGTTTAGAGGGTTACCTGAAATGTCGAGTCAGGTCTGAGCGTGGTGTTCAGATTCTCTTTGAGTAGCATCATCCGACTTGTTGATGTCGAGGTACAGCCTGCTCCGAGTTCCTTGTTGGATGTTGGGGGTGGTACCTGTAAGAGACTCCGATGCTTAAGTTAGCAAGGGCTTTAGTCAGATTTTTTGTAGAGTAGAACGTGAGTTATACTTGGGGGTTCCGGTATATTTATAGTAGAGAGTAGTGACTTCTCTGAGGGTGATAATCTTATTGATGAGTGGATAATTTATACGCTTTTTGGCATTGTTTTTAAGTAGTTTTTAGTATATTTTTATTAGTTTTTAAATAAAAATCACATTTCTGGACTTTACTAGAAATTTGTGTGTGTTTCTGTGATTTCAGGTATTTTCTGACTGAAATTGAAGGACTTGAGCAAAAATCTGATTCAGAGGCTGAAGAAGGACTGTAGATGTTGTTGGATTCTGACCTCCCTGCACTCGAAATGGATTTTCTGGAGCTACAGAAATCCAAATGGCGCACTCTAAATTGTGTTGGAAAGTAGACATCCAGGGCTTTCCAGAAATATATAATAGTCCATACTTTGCCCAAGTTTAGATGACGCAAACTAGTGTTTAACGCCAGCTTTCTGCCCTATTCTGGCGTTAAACGCCAGAAGCAAGTTGCAAAGCAGAGTTAAACGCCAGAAACAAGCTACAAACTAGCGTTCAACTCCAAGGAAGACCTCTACACGTGAAAGCTTCAACGCTCAGCCCAAGCACACACCAAGTGGGCCTGGAAGTGGATTTCTGCATCATTTACTCATTTCTGTAAACCCTAGTAACTAGTTTAGTATAAATAGGACTTTTTACTATTGTATTCAGAGTCTTTGGACCACCTTTAGGGTCTTGGTTATTCTGGTTCCCTCTCTGAGGCCGAAGCCAATGAACACTATTATCACTTATGTATTTTCAACGGTGGAGTTTCTACACACCATAGATTAAGGTATGGAGCTCTGCTGTTCCTCATGAATTAATGCAAAGTACTATTGTTTTCTTATTCAATTCAAGCTTATTCCTATTCTAAGATATCCGCTTGCACTTCAACATGGTAAATATGATGATCCGTGACACTCATCACTATTCTCAACCTATGAACGCGTGCCTAACGACCACTTCCATTCTACCTTAGATCGAGCGTTTATCTCTTAGCCTCCATTCTGAAAGATCGGAGTCTTCGTGGTATAAGCTAGAATTATTGGCGGCCATTCCTGAGATCCGGAAAGTCTAAACCTTGTTTGTGGAATTCTGAGTAGGATCTGGGAAGGGATGACTGTGACGAGCTTCAAACTCGCAAGTGTTGGGCGTAGTGACAGACGCAGAAAGATCAGTGGATCCTATTCCAACATGATCGAGAACCGACAGATGATTAGCCGTGTGGTGACAGCGCATTTGGACCATTTTCACTGAGAGGACGGGAAGTAGCCATTGACAACGGTGATGCCCAACATGCAGCTTACCATAGAAAGGAGTATGAAGGATTGGATGAAGGCAGTAGGAAAGCAGAGATTCAGAAAGAACAAAGCATCTCCATACGCTTATTTGAAATTCTCACCAATGAATTACATAAGTATCTCTATCTTTATTTTACGTTTTATTTATCTTTTAATTATTAAAACTCTATAACCATTTGAATCCTCCTGACTGAGATTTACAAGGTGACCATAGCTTGTTTCAAGCCGACAATCTCCGTGGGATCGACCCTTAGTCACGTAAGGTTTATTACTTGGACGACCCAGTGCACTTGCTGGTTAGTTGTGCGAAGTTGTGAAAAAGAACTAAGATTATGAACGTGCGTATCAAGTTTTTGGCGTTGTTATCAAGGAATGAATAATCACGATTTCATGCACCAAGTTTTTGGCACCGTTGCCGGGGATTGTTCGAGTTTGGACAACTGACGGTTCATCTTGTTGCTCAGATTAGGTAATTTTATTTTACTTTTAATTTTTTTTATATTTTTTATTTTCAAAAATTTTTCAAAAAACAAAAACAAAAAAATTTGAAAATAAATTATTCTATGGCTTCAGAATTTTTAAGAATGAATTCTAGAGTTTCATGATGATCTGTTGAAGTCTGGCTGGCTGTGAAGCCATGTTTAATATTTTGGACCGAGGTTTCAACTCATCATCACAAGAGCTTTTTTTATTCTCATCAATTCAGCTGTTGTATGCCTGATTTGTATCCTAAAGCTTGGCTGGCCATTGGCCATGTCTAGTGTTTTGGACCGGAGCTTTCACTGAAAGCTTGGCTGGCTAGTAAGCCATGTCTAATTCCTGGACCGGAGCTTTAGACTAACATTGCATGATTCCTGGAATTCCTATTAAAAATTTCGAAATCCTTATTTTTCTTTTTCTAAAATAATTTTCGAAAAAAAAAATCCAAAAAAAATTTACAAAATCATAAAAACTAAAATTATTTTGTGTTTCTTGTTTGAGTCTAGTCTCAAGTTTTAAGTTTGGTGTCCATTGCATGTTTGTAATTTTTTCTTAATTTTCGAAAATTCATCATATGTTCTTCATGATCTTCAAGTTGTTCTTGATGATCTTCTTTGTTTGATCTTTGCATTTTCTTGTTGTGCATCTTTTCTTGTTTCTCATATGCATTTTCAATTTGTTAGTGTCTCAACATTAAAAATTTTTAAGTTTGGTATCTTGCATGTTTTTCTTTTCTTAAAAATTTTCAAAAATAAGTTCTTGGTGTTCATCTTGACATTCAAAGTGTTCTTGCATATTTTTCTTGTTTTGATTCATAATTTTTATGTCTTGTGTCTTTTTTGTGTTTTTTTCTTTCTTCATTAAAAATTTAAAAATAAAAAATATCTTTCCCTTATTCTCTCATAAAATTTCAAAAATTTGGTTTGATTTAGTCAAAAAGTTTTTAAATTTAATTGTTTCCTATGAGTCAAATCAACTTTTCAATTTAAAAATTCTATCTTTTTCAAATCTTTTTCAAAAATCAAATCTTTTTCATTTTTTCTTTCATAATTTCGAATTTTTCAAAATTTATTTTCAAAATCTTTTTCTTATTTCTATTTCATATTTTCGAAATTAATGCTAACAATTAATGTGATTGATTCAAAAATTTTAAGTTTGTTACTCACCTAGTAAGAAAGGTTCAATCTTTAAATTTTAAAATCATATCTTTTTGTTTCTTCTTAGTCAAGTAATCAACTTTAATTTTCAAAATCAAATCTTTTTAAATTTCTTTTTCAAATCTTTTTCAAAATAAATTTCAATCACATCTTTTTCAAAATCAATTTCAAAATCTTTTCTAACCTCTTATCTTTTCAAAATTTATTTTCAAATCTTTTTCAATTAATCTTATCTTTTTGTTTGATTCTTATCTTTTTCAAAACCACCTATCTAATTTTCTCTCTCTAATTTTCGAAAATCACTAACTTCTTTTTCAAAATTTCTTTTCATTAACTAATTATTTTAAATTTTAATTTTAATTTTATTCCTTTTCATATTTTCGAATTATAACTAATATTTAAAATAAAAACAAAAATATTTTCATTTTATTTTTATTTAAATTTCGAATTCTTCCCCCTCTCATCTCCTTCTATTTATTTATTTATCTACTAACATCCCTCTTTCACTCAAAAATTCGAACCCACTCTTCTCCTCTGTGTTCGAATTCTTATCTTTTCCTTCTTCTATTCTTCTCTTCTTATACTCATATAAGGAATCTCTATACTGTGACATAGAGGATTCCATATTTTCTTTTCTGTTCTCTTTTTTTTCATATGAGCAGGAACAAGGATAAGAACATTCTTGTTGAAGCTGATCCTGAACCTGAAAGGACTCTGAAGAGGAAGCTAAGGGAAGCTAAAGCACAACTCTCTGGAGAAAATCTGACAGAAATTTTTGAAAAAGAAGGAGACATGGCCGAATCCAACAACAATGCAAGGAAGATGCTTGGTGACTTCACTGCACCAAATTCCAACTTAGATGGAAGAAGCATCTCAATCCCTACCATTGGAGCAAATAATTTTGAGCTAAAGCCTCAATTAGTTTCTCTGATGCAACAGAATTGCAAGTTTCATGGACTTCCATCAGAAGATCCTTTTCAGTTCTTAACTGAATTCTTGCAGATCTGTGATACTGTTAAGACCAATGGGGTTGATCCCGAGGTCTACAGGCATATGCTTTTCCTATTTGCTGTAAGAGACAAAGCTAGAATATGGTTGGACTCTCAACCTAAAGATAGCCAGAACTCTTGGGATAAGCTGGTCACGGCTTTCTTAGCCAAGTTCTTTCCTCCTCAAAAGCTTAGCAAGCTTAGAGTGGATGTTCAAACTTTCAAACAGAAAGAAGGTGAATCCCTCTATGAAGCTTGGGAGAGATACAAGCAACTGACCAAAAAGTGTCCTTCTGACATGCTTTCAGAATGGACCATCCTGGATATATTCTATGATGGTCTGTCTGAATTATCTAAGATATCATTGGACCATCTACAGGTGGATCCATTCACCTAAAGAAAACGCCTCTAGAAGCTCAGGAACTCATTGACATGGTTGCAAATAACCAGTTCATGTACACTTTTGAAAGAAATCCTGTGAGTAATGGGACGCCTCAGAGGAAGGAAGTTCTTGAAATTGATACTCTGAATGCCATATTGGCTCAGAATAAAATATTGACTCAGCAAGTCAATATGATTTCTCAGAGTCTGAATGGATTGCAAGCTGCATCCAACAGTACTAAAGAAGCATCTTCTGAAGAAGAAGCTTATGATCCTAAGAACCCTGCAATAGCAGAGGTGAATTACATGGGAGAACCCTATGGAAACACCTATAATCCCTCATGGAGAAATCATCCAAATTTCTCATGGAAGGATCAACAAAAGCCTCAACAAGGCTTTAATAATGGTGGAAGAAATAGGTTTAGCAATAGCAAGCCTTTTCCATTATCCTCTCAGCAACAGACAGAGAATTCTGAGCAGAATCCATCTAGCTTAGCAAATATAGTCTTTGATCTATCTAAGGCCAGTCTAAGTTTCATGAATGAAACAAGGTCCTCCATTAGAAATTTGGAGGCACAAGTGGGCCAGCTGAGTAAAAGAGTCACTGAAACTCCTCCTAGTACTCTCCCAAGCAATACAGAAGAGAATGCAAAAAGAGAGTGCAAGGCCATAACCTTACTTGGTGTGGCCGAACCCAGAGAGGAGGAGGAGGACGTGAATCCTAGTGAGGAAGACCTCCTGGGACATTCACTGACCAATAAAGAGTTTCCTTTTGAGGAACCAAAGGAATCTGAGGCTCATCTAGAGACCATAGAGATTCCATTGAACCTCTTTTTACCATTCATGAGCTCTGATGACTATTCTTCCTCTGAAGAGGATGAAGACATCATTGAAGAGCAGGTTGCTAAATATCTAGGAGCCATCATGAAGTTGAATGCCAGTTTATTTGGTAATGAGACTTGGGAGGATGAACCCCCCTTGTTCACCAATGAACTAAGTACATTGATAAGGCAGACATTGCCTCAGAAGAAACCGGATCCCGGAAAATTCTTCATACCTTGTACCATAGGCACCATGACCTTTGAGAAGGCTCTGTGTGACCTTGGGTCAGGGATAAACCTCATGTCACTCTCTGTAATAGAGAAACTGGGAATCTATGAGGTACAAGCTGCAAGAATCTCACTAGAGATGGCAGACAAATTAATGAAACAGGATTATGGATTAGTAGAGGACTTGTTAGTAAAGGTTAAAGGCCTTTACATCCCTGCTGATTTCATAATCCTAGACACTAGGAAGGATGAGGATGAATCCATCATCCTTGGAAGACCCTTCCTGGCCATACCAAAAGCTATGATTGATGTGGACAGAGGAGAGTTGGTCCTTCAACTGAATAAGGACTACCTTGTATTTAAGACTCAAGGTTCTCCTTCTGTAACCATAGAGAGGAAGCATGAAAAGCTTCTCTCACTGCAGAGTCAACTAAAGCCCCTACAGTCAAACTCTAAGTTTGGTGTTGGGAGGCCACAACCAAACTCTAAGTTTGGTGTTGAGAGGCCATAACCAAACTCTAAGTTTGGTGTTAAGAAGCCCCAACCTTGCTCTGATTATCTGTGAAGCTCCATGAGAGCTCACTGTCAAGCTATTGACATTAAAGAAGCGCTTGTTGGGAGGCAACCCAATGTTATTTAATTATATCTAATTATTTTCCATTGCTATTTTAAGTTTTCTTTAGGTTGATGATCATGTGAAGCCACAAAAACTACTGAAAAATCAAAAACAGAATGAAAAACAGCATTAAAAACAGCTCACCCTAGAGGAAGAGCTTACTGGCGTTTAAACGCCAGTAAGAAGCATCAAACTGGCATTTAACGCCAGAAAGAAGCATCAAGCTGACGTTAAACGCCAGAAACAAGCACCAGACTGGCGTTTAACGCCAGAACAGAGCATGGAATTGGCGTTTAACGCCAAGAATGGGAGAAAAGCTGGCGTTAAACGCCATAAACAAGCAGCAAGCTGGCGTTTAACGCAAGACATGCATTCTAAGGGCGTTTTGCATGCCTAATTGGAGCAGGGATGCTAAGTCCTTAAACCCAACCCTTAACCACTCACATCCATCCACTCTTCCCCATAAACCCCACCTACCTCCAAAATTCAAATTCTTTTCCCTCCCAAACCCAACCCTAATGGCCAAAACCTACCCTTCCCCCACCCCTATATAAACCCCTCAACGCTACTCCATTTTCACACATTACAACCACCACTTCTCCCCCTTGGCCGAATACACCTTCTCCCTCCATCTCCTCCATTTTCTTCTTCTTCTACTACTTCCTTTCTTCTTTTGCTCAGGGACGAGCAAACCTTTTAAGTTTGGTGTGGTAAAAGCATTACTTTTTGTTTTTCCATAACCATCAATGGCACCTAAGGCCAGAAAAACCTCAAGAAAGAGGAAAGGGAAGGCAATTGCTTCCACCTCTGAGTCATGGGAGATGGAGAGATTCATCTCAAAGGTCCATCAAGATCACTTCTATGAAGTTGTGGCCAAGAAAAAGGTGATCCCTGAGGTCCCTTTTTAAGCTCAGAAAGAGCGAGTATCCAGAGATCCGACAAGAAATTAGAAGAAGAGGATGGGAAGTTCTCTCTAATCCTATTCAACAAGTCGGAATCTTAATGGTTCAAGAATTCTATGCAAATACATGGATCACTAGGAACCATGATCAAAGTATGAACCCAAACCCAAAGAACTGGCTTACAATGGTTCGGGGGAAATACTTAAATTTCAATCCGGAAAATGTAAGGTTGGCGTTCAACTTACCAATGATGCAAGAAAACACACGCCCCTACACTAGAAGGGTCAACTTTGATCAAAGGTTGGACCAAGTCCTCATGGACATATGTGTGGAAGGAGCTCAATGGAAAGTTGACTCAAGAGGCAAACCGGTTCAATTGAGAAGACCGAACCTTAAGCCTGTAGCTAGAGGATGGTTGGAGTTCATTCAACGCTCAATTATTCCTACTAGCAACCGGTCTGAAGTTACTGTAGACCGGGCCATCATGATCCATAGTATCATGATTGGGGAGGAAGTGGAAGTTCATGAGATTATACCTCAAGAATTCTACAAGGTGGCTGACAAGTCCTCCACTTTGGCAAGGTTAGCCTTTCCTCACCTCATTTGTCACCTCTGCAATTCAGCTGGAATTGACATAGAGGAAGACATCCTCATTGATGAGGATAAGCCCATCACTAAGAAAAGGATGGAGCAAACAAGAGATCATGGACCTCAACAAGAGCATGAGAAAATTCCTCGCCATGAAATCCCTGAGATGCCTCAAGGGATGCACTTCCCTCCACAAAACTATTGGGAGCAAATCAACACTTCCTTAGGAGAATTAAGTTCCAACATGGGACATCTAAGGATGGAGCACCAAGAGTACTCCATCATTCTCCATGAGATTAGAGAAGATCAAAGAGTTATGAGGGAGGAGCAACAAAGACAAGGAAGAGACATAGAGGATCTCAAGAACACCATTAGTTCTTCAAGAAGAGGAAGACGCCACCCTCACTAAGGTGGACTCGTTCCTTAATCTCCTTGTTCTTATTTTCCTGTTTTTCGGATTTTGAGCCTTATGTTTTATTTATGTTTGTGTCTTTATTACATGATCATTAGTGTTTAAGTGTCTATGTCTTAAAGCTATGAATATCCTATGAATTCATCACCTCTCTTAAATGAAAAATGTTCTAAAAACAAAAGAACAAGAAGTACATGATTTTGAATTCATCCTTGAAACTAGTTTAATTATTTTGATGTGGTGACAATACTTTTTGTTTTCTGAATGAATGCTTGAACAGTGCATATGTCTTTTGAATTTGTTGTTTATGAATGTTAAAATTGTTGGCTCTTAAAAAATGATGAAAAAGGAAAAATGTTATTTGATGATCTGAAAAATGATAAAAATGATTCTTGAAGCAAGAAAAAGCAGTGAATAGAGAAAAGCTTGCGAAAAAAAAAGAAGGCAAAAAAAAAAGAAAGAAAAAGAAAAAAAGCAAGCAGAAAAAGCCAATAGCCCTTAAAACCAAAAGGCAAGGGTAAAAGGGATCCAAGGCTTTGAGCATTAGTGGATAGGAGGGCCCAAAGGAATAAAATCCTGGCCTAAGCAGCTAAACCAAGTTGTCCCTAACCATGTGCTTATGGCGTGAAGGTGTCAAGTGAAAAGCTTGAGACTGAGCGGTTAAAGTCGAGGTCCAAAGCAAAAACAGAGTGTGCTTAAGAACCTTGGACACCTTTAATTGGGGCCTTTAGCAAAGCTGAGTCACAATCTGAAAAGGTTCACCCAATTAGGTGTCTGTGGCATTTATCTATCCGGTGGTAATACTGGAAAACAAAGTACTTAGGGCCACGGCCAAGACTCATAAAGTAGCTGTGTTCAAGAATCAACGTACTGAACTAGGAGAATCAATAACACTATCTAAATTCTGAGTTCCTATAGATGCCAATCATTCTGAACTTCAAAGGATAAAGTGAGATGCCAAAACTGTTCAGAGGCAAAAAGCTACTAGTCCCGCTCATTTGATTGGAGCTAAGTTTCATTGATATTTTGGGATTTATAGTATATTCTCTTCTTTTTATCCTATTTGATTTTCAGTTGCTTGGGGACAAGCAACAATTTAAGTTTGGTGTTGTGATGAGCGGATAATTTATACGCTTTTTGGCATGGTTTTTAAGTAGTTTTTAGTATGATTTGATTAGTTTTTAGTATATTTTTATTAGTTTTTAAATAAAAATCAAATTTCTGGACTTTACTAGTAGTTTGTGTGTTTTTCTGTGATTTCAGGTATTTTCTGACTGAAATTGAAGGACTTGAGCAAAAATCTGATTCAGAGGCTGAAGAAGGACTGCAGATGCTGTTGGATTCTAACCTCCCTGTACTGGAAATATATTTTCTGGAGCTACAAAAACTCAAATGGTGCACTCTCAATTGCGTTGGAAAGTAGACATCCAGGGCTTTCCAGCAATATATAATAGTCCATACTTTGCCCAAGTTTAGACGACGCAAACTGGCGTTTAACGCCAGCTATCTGCTCTATTCTGGCGTTAAACGCCAGAAACAAGTTGCAAAGCAGAGTTAAACGCCAGAAACAAGCTACAAACTGGCGTTCAACTCCAAGGAAGACCTCTACATGTGAAAGCTTCAACGCTCAGCCCAAGCACACACCAAGTGGGCCCAGAAGTGGATTTTTGCATCATTTACTCATTTCTTTAAACCCTAGTAACTAGTTTAGTATAAATAGGACTTTTTACTATTATATTCAGAGTCTTTGGACCACCTTTAGGGTCTTGGTTATTTTGGTTCCCTCTCTGGGGCTGAAGCCAATAAACACTATTATCACTTATGTATTATCAACGGTGGAGTTTCTACACACCATAGATTAAGGTGTGGAGCTCTGCTATTCCTCATGAATTAATGCAAAGTACTATTGTTTTCTTATTCAATTCAAGCTTATTCCTATTCTAAGATATCCGCTTGCACTTCAACATGATGAATATGATGATCCGTGACACTCATCACTATTCTCAACCTATGAACGCGTACCTGACAACTACTTCCGTTTTACCTTAGATCGAGCGTTTATCTCTTAGCCTCCATTCCGAAAGATCGGAGTCTTCGTGGTATAAGCTAGAATTATTGGCAGCCATTCCTGAGATCCGGAAAGTCTAAACCTTGTCTGTGGTGTTCCGAGTAGGATCTGGGAAGGGATGACTGTGACGAGCTTCAAACTCGCGATTATTGGGCGTAATGACATACGCAAAAGGATCAGTGGATCCTATTCCAACATGATCGAGAACCGACAGATGATTAGCCTTGTGGTGACAGTGCATTTGGACCATTTTCACTGAGAGGACAGGAAGTAGCCATTGACAACGGTGATGCCCAACATACAGCTTGCCATAGAAAGGAGTATGAAGGATTGGATGAAGGCAGTAGGAAAGCAGAGATTCAGAAGGAACAAAGCATCTCCATATGCTTATCTGAAATTCTCACCAATGAATTACATAAGTATCTCTATCTTTATTTTACGTTTTATTTATCTTTTAATTATTAAAACTCTATAACCATTTGAATCCGCCTGACTGAGATTTACAAGGTGACCATAGCTTGCTTCAAGCCGACAATCTCTGTGGGATCGACCCTTACTCATGTAAGGTTTATTACTTGGACGACCCAGTGCACTTGCTGGTTAGTTGTGCGAAGTTGTGAAAAAGAAATAAGATTATGAACGTGCGTATCAAGTTTTTGGCGCCGTTACCAAGGAATGAACAATCACGATTTCGTGCACCACTTATCTTATTTTATATCTTTGGGAGTGATAAACCCTAATTTGGTGGTTTATCTTGTGCTTAATTTAGGGGATTTTATCAACTTTTCTCACATTTATTCAATAAAATAGCAAGGTTTCATAATTCTCCCTTAATTTGTGCTTAAGTGTGAAAACATGCTTTTTAGGCTCTTAATTAGTTAATTTTAATTCACCTTTGATTCCACTAGATGCCTTGATGTGTTTGTTAGTGAATTCAGGTTGAAAAGGCTAGGAATGGATCAAAGGTGTGAAGAGAAAAGCATGCAAAGTGGAGAATTCATTGAAAATCAAGGATTTCGAGTGCATACATCGACGCACACGCATGACAGACGCGCATGCGTGGAAACGAGGAAGTCGCATGGCGACGCGTATGCATGATATGAGGCGAATGCATGGGATGTAAGAGAACAATTGCACACAAGAAGGGAAAATAAGTGGTTATAAGATGTAACCACATCATTAGGCTCAAATCTCACTTGCTTGTATTCTTAGCTCAAAACATGTTTCATAAAAAATAGAATTCAAGCAAGTTCCACGAAAATTTTTCAATCAATTGGGGTGGTGCCCTATAGATAAGTTCTTTGGAAAATTTTATTGTTTTGACTAGGCTTATTGTGTATATATATGCAAAAATAAGAAAATGCAACAAAAAATCCTAAAAATGAAATGCACAAGTGTTGGGATTAGAAATTTGTCACCCAAGAACGCCGAACGGTTGGACGACCTCCCCACACTTAAAAGTTTGCACCGTCCTCGGTGCATTCAGAGATGAGCAGGGGTGTACGGTGACTTTCCGGATTGATACCTTCAGCTGGTAGGTCAACTGGTGCTGCATCTTCTTTCTCCCGCTTCCATGGTTGCTTGCGGTGCATCATGCATGAAAAATAAGAAATAACATCATAAAATAAGAAAATACAAAAGCGAGGAAGCATACATTGTTGGAATGAGGTAAATCACTAGAGTGAGTTGAGTGAATTAACGTATGACATTGAGAAAGATTAGGTGTGTGGGTCCTAAGATGCATGCGGTCTTGAACACACACACTAGCATAAAAAGCTATGTCACAAAAAAAGCATGCACGTCACCCATCCTAATGTGCTTAAAATGCTCTAAACTTGTACTTAAGATAACCAAACAAGCAATAAAGAGGCATGAGAGCATTCAAGCTAAACACATATGGATGCATACGATCAAGAAGCACAATGCATTGAGTTCAATGCCCAACATCATCCATTAGGAAATTGCCTAACCAAAGAATAGGGTTCAAATCACATGGTGGCCAAATCATGCAATTCAAAAGATTTAAAAGCTCTAAAGGCAATGTCATGCACTTGGTGTTCACAAAATTAAGCGTGAAGAACTCAAACCAAGTGCTGAATTGCAACCTCAATAATAGAATCCAACAATGAATAGACAAAAATAATCATGCTAAAATAGCATTTAGTCAATAATAAGCAGCAATGTATAGTAAACAAAATCAATAATCCGACACCTATAATGAAAAAGAGAAAATGGAATTAAAACTAAGCTAAGTGACTAACTAACTATCCTAAAAATTGGTTATAGATGGTGTTTGGTAGGGTTGGAGGATGATTGAAGGGTGGAAAGAGAAGAGAAGAGGAAAGAAGAAGGAAAGAAATGGAAAGAAGAGAAGAAAATAAGATGATGGAGGAAGGCAATCCACGCGGACGCGTAGGTGACGCGTGCGCGTGGATGGTGGTGAAATGGGCGCGACGCGTACGCATGAGTCACGCGTGCGCATCAATGGCTTATTCAGAGAGCGACGCGTGCGCGTCCTCCACGCTTACACGTGGGTTGGTTTGTGCCTCAGGCTCAATGTTCGCACAGTACAGGCGCAACTCTTGGGTTTTTGGCTGGGTGGTGAGAATTTGGGGTCCACGCATACGCGTGCAAGACGCGTGCGCGTGGTTGGAAGCGTACGCGTGGATGGTTGAAAATGCTTGATGCACGCGTACGCGTGGGATACGCGTACGCGTGGATGGTGCTTTGTTTTTCAAAATTATTCTATGTTTTTGCACCAAGCCAAGCATTCCAAACCTCCAAACAGCTACCAAAACACCATAAAACCTTATTTAACATACTAAACTAACAACTAAACTCAACAAAGTCAACAAAACTTGAAATTAAACTAATTTTGCCAATATTTACAAAAGAGAAAATGAAAAGATTTTACCATGGTGGGTTGTCTCCCACCTAGCACTTTTGTTTATTGTCTTTAAGTTGGACTTATGGGGAGCTCCTCATCAAGGTGGCTTGTGCTTAAAGCTATCCTTGAACATCCACCAATGCTTGGTTCTCCATTGTTCCCCAAGATTTCTCATGAGTTGCACCAAGTCTTGATGGAGTTCTTCTAAAGCTCGGGGCTCCCAAATTAGATTCTCCTTGTGTGATCCGGGATCCCACACTTTATTTTCACACCCATCTTCTAGTTGATTATCATGATTCTTCCATCCGGGTGGTGGACATATAGAAGTCTCCGTAGAAAGCCAAATCATCCTCCTAGATCCACACAAAGTAGTATTCATCCAATCATGGTCCCTACGCTTCGGAGATTTGACCTTAATGAGCCTAATACCAAACTTCCAACCACTACACAACTCCCTCTTACTAACTCCGCAAAGAGCTCTAAGTTGCCCATCCATTTCAATCAAACCATATTCAAGTGAGAAAGTGAAGTTTAAGGGTAGGAATTTTACCCACTTGAATGTTGTGTTGGATGACAACTTAGGGAGGGGAACCTCCCCACACTTAGACAAGGCGAGGTTTACTCCCTTAGGCTCTTCCTTAGTTATTTCCACCTCTTAACAACTTCTTTCAATTTCTTCTTGCTTGCCAATATCACTTGGCTTGGATTTGTCTTCAATAACTTCAATTTCTTGTCCCATGAGAGGTGATTCAATTTTGGATAAAAAGTCATTGATGATTGAATCCATCTCTCGATCAACCTCTTCATATTCTTCAATTTGGATATACTCTGGAGGTTGTTGAGACTCCCATGGTGGTTCTGCATCTCCTAAATCTTCAACCACTTCTTCCTTTTCTCCAAGAATCGTAGGCTTCTCCAATTGTTCCAATACAAAATCCAAATCCTCCTTCTCCACCGGACTTTCTAGTCTCTCCTTTATGTTTTGCTCTTCTTTGGTTCCTTCACATGTGGTTACGGAAGCACCTTGAGTGTTCAAGCATTGGTAGGCTAAAGTGTGCACTACCTTGGTCAAGTTAGTCACAAACTCTAGGGTGTTCCTTTGTATATCTGCTTGTCCTTAAAGTAGCAAAGTGAGAGAATCATCTATTGGGGCTTGAGGTGGGTAGGAGGGTTCATCACTTTGGAGAACGGGTTCATAGTAGGAAGGCAGTTCTTCTTGGTGAGGGCATGGAGATGGTGTGTATTGAGGTGGTTCTTGGTAGTAATCATGATAGGGTCGTGGTTGTTCTAAAGGTTCTTGCTCATAATGGTCACAAGGATAGTCATATGATAGATATGGAGCATAGGAGCGTGTTTGGTAAGGAAAGGCTTGTGAGAATGGTTGAGGTTCAAGTTGAGGATAAGATTCATAGGCATATGATGGTGGTAATTGATTGTCACAAAAAGATTCACCATAGCCATTGAATTGACATGCATTGGGATGGTGATTATACCTATAAGTGTCTGGAGGTTAGTGCCAATAGGAGTGATCAATTCCTTGAGTCTCCTCCCATCTTTGTTAGTTCCATCCTTGATACATGTGGTCATTGACGTTCACATTTCCTACAACACAATTAGAACCAAACTCATAGCCAAAAGGGTAAGACTTCATAGTGGATACAAAAACAAACTAACAAAGTCCTAAAGCTATCAAAAACTAACAAACAAGTAAAAGACAAACATATTCACAATATTCACATATATACACTAACCAATAACAAGGCACACAATTGCAAATTCCCCAGCAACGATGCCATTTTAATGATCGGATTTTTGACGGTATAGAATTCACAAATAAAATCTCGTCGAAGTATAGTTTCTGAACCAACAATAATCCTTTCATGCAAAAATTTTGTTTGTCACAAGTACAAACCCCTAAAATTATAAACCAAAGTATTTAAACCTCGGGTCGTCTCTCAAAGGAATTGCAGGGTAGTGTTCTTGTTATTGGCAATGGACATGTATATTTTGGGGTTTTGAATAAGAAATAAGAAGAGTAAATGGTAATGGAAATCAAATGACAAAAAGGTCTTGGAAAGATTTGGTGGTCAAGGATCTCTATCCCTATCACTAACCACAATATGATAATTGCAAGGATCAATCTCATTAAGTCATCCTCTAACAAGTAAGAAAAAGTCAAATGAGCTATATCAATCCAAGTCCATAGGTCTGATAAACCACTATTTTATGGTTTATCTTGTGCTAATTTGAGTGATTTTTATCAACTCTTTACTCACTTATTCATATGATTTGCATGATTTTACAATTCCTTCCTAATTTTGTGCTATGATTGAAAACATGCTTCTTTGGCCTTTAATTCACTATTTTTAATCCTCTCTTATTACCATTCGATGCTGTGATATATGTGTTAAGTGATTTCAGGGTTTATAGGGCAGGAATGGCTTAGAGGATGGAAAGGAAGCATGCAAAAGTGGAAGGAATACAAGAAACTGAAGGAACTGCAAAGCTATCCAGCCTAACCTCTTTGTACTTAACTGACCATAACTTGAGCTACAGAGATCCAAATGAGGCGGTTCTAGCTGCGTTGGAAAGCTAACATCCGGGGCTTCGTAATGATATATAATTTGCCATAGTTTCCACGCTTCTAGGCGATGCGCACGCGTGGATCACACGCACGCGTGACCTGGAGAAAATTCAATCCACGCGTACGCGTGGACGACGCGTACGCGTGACTTTGCCGCGTGCTAGACATATCAGAAATCGATGGGGGCAATTTTTGGGCTATTTTTGACGCAGTTTTTAGCCAAGAAAACACAGATTAGAGGCTACAGAGTGGGGGAATGCATCCATTCAAACAGACAACATTCATTCACATAATTTTAGGTTTTAGATGTAGTTTTCTGGAGAGGGAGGCTCTCTCCTCTCTCTTAGGTTTTAGGATTAGAATTTCTTCTTCTTCTCAATTCCAGGTTCAATGTTCCTTTAATTTAATTTCTCTTCTACTTTTATTTATTCTAGCATTCTAGTTTATTTATTTTCCTAATTTGGTTTATGAACTCCGTGTTAGATTTGATTTCTTTATTTAATGCAATTTGAGGTATTTCAGATTTATGATTTTAATTTATCTTTTTACATTCTTAACTTTGGTTGAGTAATTGGAGACACTTGAGTTATCAAACTCCTTGTTGATTGATAATTGTTATCTTTGCTAGTTGATTTGAATTTCAATAACTCTAGTCTTTCCTTAGGAATTGACTAGGACCTGAGGAATCCAGTTTAATTTATCCACTTGACATACCTTCATAGTTAGAGGTTGACTAAGTGGGAGCAATAGACAGTTCTTATCACAATTGATAAGGATAACTAGGATAGGACGTCCAGCTCTCATACCTTGCAAGGGTTTTCATGATAATTAGTTTACTTTCTTGTCATTTACATTCCTTATTCAAACCTTTCAAAAACCCAAAATGATACTTTTCTCATAACCAATAATAAATACACCTCCCTGCAATTCCTTGAGAGACGACCCGAGGTTTAAATACTTCGGTTATTATTTTTATTGGGTTTGCTTAAGTGACAAACAAGTTTTTGTATGGAAGGATTCTTGTTAGTTTAGAAACTATACTTGCAACAAGGATTTATTGTGAATTCTTTACTAGCAAAAATCCGTTCGTCAAAATGGCACCGTTGCCGGGGAATTGCAAACGTGTGCCTTATTATTGGTTATTGTAAATATTTTTTTTTTCATTTCATTGTTAGTGTTTCTAGTTTTAGGAGTTTATTTTCATTAAATTCTATTAGTTTTTATTTCTTTTGCTATTATGAATTCTCACCCCTCTGGCTTTAAGTTTGGTTCCAATGTTGTTGTAAGGAATGGAAGCTATAATGAGAATAGGCATCAAGGCTGGAAGAATCAAAGATGGGAGGAGCCACAAGGATTTGATCAACCCTCTTGGCAACAACCCCCTCCAATGCGCTATCACCAACAACCATTTTATGATGCACACCAGGACAATAGTTATGGTGGACCCTTTCGTGACAACCCACCTCCACCAAATTACTATAGTCAAGAGCCATTCCAGGGAGCGTACCAAGATAATGAATATGGTGGACACCCTTGTAATTACCAACAAGCCCGGCCATATGCTTATGAACTGCCTTCCCAACACACCTTTGAACCACCATAGTCAAGCACCTTACCACCAAACACCCCCATATGACCCTGACCCATATCCACCACACCAACCACAACATGAAACACACCCAGAACCACCACCTCAATATTTACCATCTCCATATCCTTATCAAGAAGAACCACCTCCGTATTATGAGCCCTTTCTCCCAACAAATGAAAACTCCTATCCACCCCAACCTCCATTGGATAACAACACACTCATCTCTAATATCATTGGTCTCACCTCTACACTCCAAAATCTTATATCCCGCATGAACCAACCCTCTACCTCCAATATTCAACCCTCAAGCTCTAGTGCACTTCCTTTTCTACCACATAATGATCTTTCCATCCCATCACCACCCTCCATGGAAGAGCACCCACATCCATCAATCCAAGAGCAAGATGATTCTAATTATGCTATTGATATGGAACATGAAAGAAGGAATCATCTTCGCGAATCCATACTTCATAAGAAGCTAGAGGAATCCCTACAGGTGAAGGTAGTGGAGACCCTTGAAGTTGAAGGAGTGGTTGAAGAATTAGTGAAGGAAGACATCAAGGAGGAGTCTGATTTTGTCTTAGAGCAAGATGTGGCCCAAAATGTGGAGATAGGAGAGACCCTTGAAGATGAAGAAGTAGTTGAGGGGAGTTGTCATGGAAAAGAAATCATCAAGGAGGAGTACAATTTTATACTAAAACAACTGGACAAAGCAGCAATTATTGAAGAGGAAGAAGCGATTACAGACTTCGGAGATGCTGAACCTCCATGGGAAAGTCCAGTCATAGAGCCTCATTCCAAGATGCTTGATGTTGATGTTGAGGAGGGTGTACAACCTCCAAGGCATATCCTGGTTGACAACTCTGAAGAGGTTGATCAAGAGATGAAGATTAAAGAAGAAGAAGCACAACCCCCCATGCCCTTGGTAAGCCATGAAGAAGAGTTTGAATTGGAAGAAAGCTACCAAGAGGAAAAGGTTGAAACTGAAGAAGCTCGCAAAGAGGTGGAAGTTGCCAAGGGAGAGCACAAGGGAATGGAGCTTGAAATCACCTTACCAAAGCTATTGGAGATCTCTCCCCCAAAGCCATTACCATCCAATACAACATTCAAGTGGGTAAAATTCTTATCCTTGACCTTTACTTTCCCACTTGACTATGGTTTACTTGAGACAGGTGGTCAGCTTAGAGCTCTTTGTGGCTTTAAGAGTAAGAGGGAGATGGTTAGTGGTTGGCAACACAATCCTAGGTTCATTGTGGTTGGGAGCTCAAAATCTAAATGCAAGGGTTGGTGTAGAGCTCTAATGAATGGGTCTAGGAAGCTGTTTGGATGCCTTAGTAAGAATTCGGATTGCTTACCACCAGGATGGAATCATGATGATCAACTTGAAGACGGGTGTAGAATCAAGGTTTGGGATCCAGGAATATATGAGGATCAAATTTGGGAGCTCAAAGCTTGTGAAGAACCCCATCAAAGCTTGAGGAATTTACTTGGTATTGATAGAGCTTATTGGAAGTCCAAGCATTGGTGGAAGTTTCAAGATGAGTTCAAGCACAAGCCACCATGACAAGGAACTCACCACATGTCCAACTTAAAGACTTTAACTAAAAGTTCTAGGTGGGAGACAACCCACCTTGGTATGATTGTTCTTTTTTTATTCCTAGTTTTATTTTATTTTTCACAAGTTTTTCATTCATAATTTCTGCATATTCATCTGCATGCTGCATTTTGCAATTTTCATATTAAAAAAAGGGGGGTAAACCACGCGTGCGCGTAGGCCACACGTGGGCGTCGATAGCAATTTCGCTCCCCCATCCAATGAATAGAAAGTTATGATGGAATCGTGCGGCTGGTGTGCTCTGCACATAATTCGACCCACGCATACACGTCTATGACGCGTGCGCGTCAGCTGCCACAAGTGAAAACCACGGGTACGCGTCAAGCACGCGCACGCGTGGATAGGAAAATCGGCGTAAATAGCATGTTGGACAGAAAGTTGTGCTGCCCCCACGCTGGAACTGTGCTAGAGGCACAAGGTCATCCATGCGTACGCGTCCCTGATGCGTGCGCGTCCTTTTGCTTCCAAGGCCACCCACGCGTACGCATGGGCGACGCGTACGCGTCGCATGGAAAATACAGTTCTCACGTGCACACGTGCCTTGCGCGCGCGCGTCGCGTCCCGCTTTTCATTCCCTTCTCCTTTCCTCCTTCATTCTTCTTATTGCATTTAATTACTTTTCTTTCTACAAAATATTTCTCTTTCATGCTCAGTTATTTATGGTTTCTTTTTCATTCTTTTTTTTTTCTTCATGCATTTTTTTATGTTGGTGTTGGAGCTTTATTTGGGTCTTATATTATTATACTTGAGCTTGTGGACATCATCAAGAGTGATTTGACAATTAATATTAATTTTTGGATTGCATGCATGTTGGAATTCCTACCTTTCCTAACATATTTTACATGCATACCAAGTGTTTGTGAAAAGCCCGTATGGCATTGTGAATTTTTAATTATTCTATCCTTCTACTCTAATGTCTGTTTTTCACAAAACTCTTCCAATATTTTATTAATTAAATATAATTGTCAATATAAACGTTATTGTTAGTTTGTTACGACTAATAATACAATTTGGCTTTTAATGCTCGATCTATGCTACTCATGCCTTGGCCAGCATGCCAATAAACATCTTGCATTTAATTGCCTTAATTTATCATGCTATATTTCCATTGATGTCCTAATTACATGGAGTCGCGACCATGTGTTAACGACATTCTTCTTTATCTTGGCATGATTATCACTCGTACTACCCTCTTCCTTGCTCTATCTATCCCTTTGAATTCATGCCCCTTTCTCTTCTCCCTTTTAAGGATGACCACCAGGAAGGGTACAGAGAAAGCCTCTAACAAGCCACCAGTGAGGAAAAGAACAAAAAGCACAAGCACCTTCAACAAATCAGCTGCTCCTTTAGATACTTCAGAGGTTGGACCAGCTAGACCGGTAGGCAAAATAAATGGAGTGCCGTAACAAGTGCCAATTTACATACCTCAAGGACCTGATTGTTGGCAACCACCCACCTGAGGAAGTCCCAGACACTCCGGACTGCACTTTACCTACCAACACCGGGAGCCATAACGACCCCGCCTGTGGAGATGCTGTTACTAGCCCCCCTTTGCTCCTGACTGATGGCACCGAGGACGGTGCCAAGCTTTAAGTGTGGGGAGGTCAGTCAGTACCTGACTTCCGGAGGTAACTTTTCTCTCTTAACACCAACAATTTGACTTTTTCTTTTGTCATATAGGATAGATTACATAATAATAAGTGTTTGCATGCATGTTCTACTCGGTTGAAAAATAACAAGTTTCTTTTTAAGACCCTATTTTTGAAAAATTTTACTAATTAAAATTAAAATTTGTGTTAAACTTGTTTGAAGACTGTAAATTGGAACATGAATTATAGCTAAGAACACACAACCTGCGAGATTTGAGCTTAATTACATGGTTACAATATTTAACCATAATATTGTTTTTTGTGTGTTTTCTTCCCTATGATTGCAATCTTTGCTTTGTTCCATTCTATATATCCATTATTTAGTGTATTTACATGCTTGCATATGATTGAAGCCATCATTTGTTGTTAGCTCACTTATCCCAAATAGCCTACCCTTTCAATCACCTTTGTTTGCCACTTTGAGCCTTTTAACCCCTTTGTTCTATATTTTACCACATCACTAGCCTTAAGCAGAAAAATAAGTAATTACCCCAAATGAATCTTTGGTTAGCTTAAGTTAGAGATTGTGTGTCAATTATGTATGGGGAACTGTGGGAACTTGGGTTGATGAAAGTGTACAGTGTTTCATTGACAAAATATTGGAAATTTGGGTACCTACTCATGAAAGACTAGGAAAATTAAAAATCCATATGCATTGATATGTTATGTTGCCTTTATATTTTTAATAAAAAAAAACAAAAATATTCAACTACTTAAGTACACAAGTGAATAAGGGGATAAAATTACCCCAATATTAAGCTTTAATAAAAGAGCAATGCATATGTGATAAAATTAAAGAAGAGTTGATACATGAGTATGTGATGCAAAAGTGAGAATTATGGGTAGCTAAGCATGATTTTAGAATTTTATAGAGTGTGTGCATGTTAGGTGATAGCTTAGGTTACTCAAAGATTCAATTTATATAGCTCACTTAGCCATATATATATATATATATATATATATCCTCACCTTTACCTTAGCCTTATTACAACCTTGAAAAGACCTCATGATGTTTGCATTGGTACATTAAATATTTGTTGACTGGTTAGATGAAGAACAAGGTTTTAGAAAGCATGACTAGAGAAAACTAGAGTGGATTACCCTATACACTTGAGAGATTAGAGTGCATATACACTACCAGTGAGGGTTCAATGCTTGATTCTATGTTCCCTACTTTCATGAGCTATCTTCTTACAAGTTTAATTGCTTCTTATTGTATGATTTGAATTAGTGGAATTTGATTTATATTTGTGATGAGCGGATAATTTATACGCTTTTTGACATTGTTTTTAGTATGTTTTTAGTAGGATCTAGTTACTTTTAGGGATGTTTTTAATAGATTTTGAGTTAAATTCACATTTTTGGACTTCACTATGAGTTTGTGTGTTTTTCTGTGATTTCAGGTATTTTCTGGCTGAAATTGAGGGACTTGAGCAGAAATCAGATTCAGAGGTTGAAAAAGGACTGCTGATGCTGTTGGATTCTGACCTCCCTGCACTCAAAGTGGATTTTCTGGAGCTACAGAACTCAAAATGGCGCGCTTTTAAGTGCGTTGGAAAGTAGACTTCCCGGGCTTTCCAGCAATGTATAATAGTCCATACTTTGGCCAAGAATTGACGACGTAAACTGGCGTTCAACGCCAGCCATCTGCCCAAATCTGGCGTCCAGCGCCAGAAAAGGATCCAAAACCAGAGTTGAACGCCCAAACTGGCACAGAACTTGGCGTTCAACTCCACAAATGGCCTCTGCACGTGCTACACTCAGGGTCAGCCCAAACACACACCAAGTGGGCCCAGGAAGTGGATTTATGCATCAATTACTTACTCATGTAAACCCTAGTGACTAGTTTATTATAAATAGGACCTCTTACTATTGTATTAGGCATCTTTGGAACGTCTTTCCTTAGACTTGGGGGCTGGCCATTCGGCCATGCCTGGACCTTCATCACTTATGTATTTTCAACGGTAGAGTTTCTACACTCCATAGATTAAGGTGTGGAGCTCTGCTGTTCCTCAAAGATTAATGCAAGTACTACTGTTTTCTATTCAATTCTTCTTATTTCTCTTCTAAGATATCCATTCGCACCCAAGAGCGTGATGAAGGTGATGATTATGTGTGACGCTCATCATCTTTCTCCTTTATGAACGCGTGCCTGACAAACACTTCTGTTCTACATGAATTAAGCTAGAATGAGTACCTCTTAGATCTCCTAACCAGAATCTTCGTGGCGTAAGCTAGAATGATGGCGGCATTCAAGAGAATCCGGAAGGTCTAAACCTTGTCTGTGGTATTCTGAGTAGGATTCAATGATTGAATGATTGTGACGAGCTTCAAACTCGCGATTGTTGGGCGTTAGTGACAGACGCAAAAGGAGGGTGAATCCTATTCCAGCATGATGACAGATGGACAGATGAATAGCCGTGCCGTGACAGGGTGCGTGAGCATATGATTCACTGAGAGGAGGGGATGTAGCCACTGACAACGGTGATGCCCTTGCATACAGCCAGCCATAGAAAGGAGTAAGACAGATTGGATGAAGATAGCAGGTAAGCAGAGGTTCAGAGGAACGAAAAGCATCTCCATTCGCTTATCTGAAATCCCTACCAATGATTTACATAAGTATCTCTATCCCTTTTATTGTTTATTTTAATCTAATAAAGTATCATGTTTAAATCCGCCTGACTGAGATTTGCAAGGTGACCATAGCTTGCTTCAAGCCAACAATCTCTGTGGGATCGACCCTTACTCACGTAAGGTTTATTACTTGGACGACTCAGTACACTTGCTGGTTAGTTGAACAGAGTTGTGTCCACACATAGTAAAGAGCCATAATAATGATTCCATACAATAACAAAGAGTACTACATTAATGTGATCACAATTTCGTCCACCAAGTTTTTGGCGCCGTTGCCGGGGATTGTTTGAGTTTGGACAACTGACGGTTCATCTTGTTGCTCAGATTAGGTAATTTTCTCTTTATTTTCTTTTCAAAAATTTTTTCAAAAATATTTCTAAAATTTTCTCATCTATTTTCGAAAAAAATAAAAAAAATGTTTTCAAAAAAAATTATTCTATGGCTTCAAAATTTTTAAGAATGAATTCTAGTGTTTCATGAAATATGTTGAATCATATCTGGCTGTAAAGCCATACCCAAACTACTTTGGGATTGGTACTCAACTAATCACTCCAGCCCATGTAATTATATGTTGCATCCTGGCTGGCTGTAAAGCCATGTCTAAATTCGTTTAGACTGAGGCTTGCAATTGGTTATCAAGAGCAAGCTAGTTGGAGCTAATCCACCTCCTACTGTTCCTGATCTACCCGCTGTTGATCCACGATCACATACTAAAGCTTGGCTGGCTATTAAGCCATGCCTGACCCTTTGATTGGAGCTTTAGAGCATAAGATACCTGGAATTCATATTAAAAATTTTGGAATCCTTATTTTTTCAAAATAATTTTCGAAAATATAAAATAAAAATCCAAAAAAATTAGAAAATCATAAAAATCAAAAATATTTTTCTGTTTCTTGTTTGAGTCTTGAGTCACATTATAAGTTGGGTGTCACTTGCATATGCATCTAGCATTGTTCGAAAATATCATGCATTCATAGTGTTCTTCATGATCTTCAAGTTGTTCTCGGTAAGTCTTCTTGTTTGAGTCTTAAGACATCTTGTTTTGTGTCTTTTCTTGTTTTACATGTGCATTCTTGCATTCATAGTGTCTAAACATGAAAGATTTCTAAGTTTGGTGTCTTGCATGTTTTCTTTGCATTAAAAATTTTTCAAAAATATGTTTTTGATGTTCATCATGTTCTTCATAGTGTTCTTGGTGTTCATCTTGACATTCATAGCATTCATGCATGCATTCATTGTTTTGATCTAAAAATTTCATGCATTGCATATTTTTCATGTTTTTCATAAAAATTTCAAAAATAAAAAAAAAATATCTTTCCCTTTTTCTCTCATCAAATTCGAAAATTTGGATTGACTTTTTCAAAAGTTTTTAAAATCAAGTTGTTTCTT
>NC_029793.2:86433519-86433730 GCF_000816755.2 Arachis ipaensis
TTTTTCAGAATCTTTTTCAAAATTCAAATCTTTTTCAAAATTCATGGTTATTTTCGAAAATTCCAAAAATATTTTTCAAAAATCTTTTTCTTTTTTTCCATCAAATTTTCGAATAAACAATAAACAATTAATGTTTTGATTCAAAAATTTGAAGTTTGTTACTTGCTTGTTAAGAAAGATTCAAACTTTAAGTTCTAGAATTGTGATTTCT
>NC_029793.2:86433932-86434128 GCF_000816755.2 Arachis ipaensis
TTAACTTTTTCAAAACCACCTAACTAACTCTCTCTCTCTCATTTTTCGAAAATATCTCTCCCCTTTTTCAAAATTTCTTTCTAATTTATTAATTATTTTAAATTTAAAAAAAAAAAATTTTCGAAAAATACTAACAAACTTTCAAAAACCAATTTTCAAAAATCACTAACTCCTTTTCAAAAATAATTTTCGAAAA
>NC_029793.2:86434175-86443058 GCF_000816755.2 Arachis ipaensis
AATGGTGGAAGAAACAGGTTTAGCAATAGCAAGCCTTTTCCATCATCAACTCAGCAACAGACAGAGAACTCTGAACAAAATGCTTCTAATTTAGCAAATCTAGTCTCTGATCTATCTAAGGCCACTGTAAGTTTTATGAATGAAACAAGGTCTTCCATTAGAAATATGGATGCACAAGTGGGCCAACTGAGTAAAAGGATCACTGAAATCCCTCCTAGTACTCTCCCAAGCAATACAGAAGAGAATCCAAAAGGAGAGTGCAAGGCCATTGACATAAGTGCCCTGGCCGAATCTGTAAGGAGAGGAGAGGACGTGAATCCCAAGGAGGAAGACCTCCTGGGACGTTCAGTGATCAATAAGGAGCTTCCCTCTGGGGAATCAAAGGACTCTGAGGCTCATCTAGAGACTATAGAGATCCCATTGAACCTCCTTATGCCCTTCATGAGCTCTGATGAGTATTCCTCTTCTGAAGAGAATGAGGATGTCACTGAAGAGCAAACTGCCAAGTTTTTTGGTGCAATCATGAAGCTGAATGCCAAATTATTTGGCATTGATGCTTGGGAAGTTGAACCTCCCTTGTTCATCAATGAACTAAGTGATCTGGATCAACTGACATTGCCTCAGAAGAGACAGGATCCTGGAAAGTTCATGATCCCTTGTACCATAGGCACCATGATCTTTAAGGCTCTGTGTGACCTTGGTTCAGGGATAAACCTCATGCCCCTCTCTGTAATAGAGAAACTGGGAATCTATGGGGTGCAAGCTGCTAAAATCTCACTGGAGATGGCAGACAGCTCAAGAAGACAGGCTTATGGACACGTAGAAGATGTATTGGTAAAAGTTGAGGGCCTTTACATCCCTGCTGATTTCATAGTCCTGGATACTGGAAAGAAAGAGGATGAATCCATCATCCTAGGAAGACCTTTCCTGGCCACAGCAAGAGCAGTGATTGATGTTGACAGAGGTGAAATAGTCCTTCAATGGAATGAGGACTCCCTTGTGTTTAAAACTCAAGGATCTCCCTCTGCAACCATGGAGAGGAAGCAGAAAAAGCTTCTCTCCAAGCAGAGTCAACCAGAGCCCCCACAGTCAAACTCTAAGTTTGGTGTTGGGAGGCCACAACCAAACTCTAAGTTTGGTGTTGAACTCCCATATCCAAACTCTAAGTTTGGTGTTGGAGAGTCTCAACAAAGCTCTGCACATCTGTGAGGCTCCATGAGAGCTCACTGTCAAGCTATTGACATTAAAGAAGCGCTTATTGGGAGGCAACCCAATGTTTATCTAATTCTTATTCCTGATTGGATGAAGATAGCAGGAAAGCAGAGGTTCAGAGGAACGAAAAGCATCTCCATTCGCTTATCTGAAATCCCTACCAATGATTTACATAAGTATCTCTATCCCTTTTATTGTTTATTTTAATCTAATAAAGTATCATGTTTAAATCCGCCTGACTGAGATTTGCAAGGTGACCATAGCTTGCTTCAAGCCAACAATCTCTGTGGAATCGACCCTTACTCACGTAAGGTTTATTACTTGGACGACCCAGTACACTTGCTGGTTAGTTGAACGGAGTTGTGTCCACACATAGTAAAGAGCCATAATAATGATTCCATACAATAACAAAGAGTACTACATTAATGTGATCACAATTTCGTCCACCAATTTGTCTTGGAGAACTTGTTTATTTTTAACCAAGTAGACAGAAGCATCTTAGCATATAGTTGCATTCATACATAAGTTGCATTGCATTGCATTACATGAGTCTTACTTCCCCCCATTCATCCCTTCTGTCTCCTTGAGCTTAGCATGAGGACATGCTAATGTTTAAGTGTGGGGAGTTTGATAAACCACTATTTCATGGTTTATCTTGTGCTAATTTGAGTGGTTTTTATCAACTCTTTACTCACTTATTCATATGATTTGCATGATTTTACAATTCCTTCCTAATTTTGTGCTATGATTGAAAACATGCTTCTTTGGCCTTTAATTCACTATTTTTAATCCTCTTTTATTACCATTCGATGCCGTGATATGTGTGTTAAGTGATTTTAGGGTTTATAGGGCAGGAATGGCTTAGAGGATGGAAAGGAAGCATGCAAAAGTGGAAGGAATACAAGAAACTGAAGGAACTGCACAACTGTCCAACCTGACCTCTTCGTACTTAACTGACCATAACTTGAGCTACAAAGGTCCAAATGAGACGGTTTAAATTGCGTTGGAAAGCTAACATTCGGGGCTTTGTAACAATATATAATTTGCCATAGTTGCCATGCTACTAGGCAACGCGCACGCGTGGATCACGCGCACGCGTGACCTGGAGAAAATTCAATCCACGCGTACGCGTGGAGGACGCGTACGCGTGACTTTGCCGCATGCTGGACGTATCAGAAATCACTGGGGACGATTTCTGGGCTGTTTTTGACCCAGTTTTCCACCCAGAAAACACATATTATAGGCTACAGAGTGGGGGAATGCATCCATTCATACACACAATATTCATTCACATAATTTTAGGTTTTAGATGTAGTTTTCTGGAGAGGGAGGCTCTCTCCTCTCTCTTAGGTTCTAGGATTAGGATTTCTTCTTCTTCTCAATTCCAAGTTCAATGTTCCCTTAATTTAATTTCTCTTCTACTTTTATTTATTCTAGAATTCTAGTTTATTTATTTTCCCAATTTGGTTTTATGAACTCCGTGTTAGATTTGATTTCTTTATTTAATGCAATTTGAGGTATTTCAGATTTATGATTTTAATTTATCTTTTTCTATTCTTAGCTTTGGTTGAGTAATTGGAGGCACTTGAGTTATCAAACTCCTTGTTGATTGATAATTGTTATCTTTGCTAGTTAATTTGAATTCCAATAACTCTAGTCTTTCCTTAGGAATTGACTAGGACCTGAGGAATCCAGTTTAATTTATCCACTTGATATACCTTCATAGTTAGAGGTTGACTAAGTGGGAGCAATAGACAATTCTCATCACAATTGATAAGGATAACTAGGATAGGACATCCAGCTCTCATACCTTGCAAGGGTTTTCATGATAATTAGTTTACTTTCTTGTCATTTACATTCCTTGTTCAAACCTTTCAAAAACCCAACAAGATACTTTTCTCATAACCAATAATAAATACACCTCCCTGCAATTCCTTGAGAGACGACCCGAGGTTTAAATACTTCAGTTATTATTTTTATTGGGTTCGCTTAAGTGACAAACAAGTTTTTGTATGAAAGCATTCTTGTTAGTTTAGAAACTATACTTGCAACGAGGATTTATTGTGAATTCTTTACTAGCAAAAATCTGTTTGTCAAGGTCATAGCTAATCTCCAATTGATTCAATGAGAGCTAGAGTTAATGGCTACCAACTATCAATCACTTGGACGTTAGTAACTCAAGAGTTCCTAAGTTACCTTCCCAAGCCAAGAATATAAAATTCTACTCTAATATCTTCTCAAGCATTTTGACAAACACTTGGAAGGTATAAAAGGAAAGCATGGTAAATTTACAACAAGAATGAAATCTAACAACACTTTATTGCAAAGAATTAACAACAAAAATCAAAAGGATCACAATTATCATGAATTACCTCAAATTGCATTGAAAGAAAATAGAAGAAACAAGAGTAGATCTACAACAAAGCATAGAAACAACATAAAGGAAATTACAACAAAAGAATAGAAGAACAAGATGTAACAACAAGGAATTGAAAGGTAGAAGTAGATGAAAGCATGGATTAAAACCTAGATCTAAGATTATTGACCTAAACCTAATCCTAATTCTAGAGAGAAGTGAGAGCTTCTCTCTCTACAACTAACTAATCCTAATCCTAATGTGTGTAGAAAATGATGGAATCCCCCTTTGCTCTTCAATCCTTGGATCTTTTAAGTGTTTTTGGCACCGAAGTTGGTTTAGATTGGGCCCCACAACCTCTATGAATTCGCTGGGCACGTTTTTACTTAAAAATCACGTGCCAGCACCGACGCGTACGCGTACAGCACGCGTGCGCATCCATGGGGTTTTCGTGATCCACGCGTGCGCGTACATGGAGCTTGCGCGTGGATGGGTGCATCCCAATCTTTGGCTTTTCCATGTGTTCTCCACTTTGCATGCTTTTCTCTTCACTCCTTTGATCCATTCCTAGCCTTTTCAATCTGAAATCACTAACAAACACATCAAGTCATCTAGTGGAATCAAAGGTGAATTAAAATCATCAAATTAAAGGCCTAAAAGCATGTTTTCACATTTAAGCACAAATTAAGGGAGAATCACAAAACCATGCTATTTCATTGAGTAAATGTGAGAAAAGGTTGATAAAATGCTTTGAATTCAATACAAGATAAACCCTAAAAATGGGGTTTATCACTAACCTATATAACAACCTATACAATTTAAATGCTAACCTAACTACCCCTAATTCTCACTTATTCACATACTCATGCATTCTTTTCTTGATCACAACTCATATGCATTGATTATTATTGAACTTCACTTTGGGGCATTTTGTCCCCTTTTTATTTATTTTCTTTTTCTTTTCTCTTTGTTTTTTTCTATATAATTTCTTTTCTTTTCATATATATATATTTTTTTCTTTTTATTTTTCCATTTTTTTTGCAATAAAGTATATACAAAAGTATCAATGCATATGATTTTACATTTAATTAACACATGAGTATGTACCCAACTCCCAATGTTTTCAACAAAAAACTCAAAATACACTTTTACCTCAACCAATGTCCCAAGTTTCCCCACACTTGAATGATACACACACTCACTAGCCTAAGCTAATCAAAGATCCAAATAAAGGACATTTATTATTTTTCTCTTTAAGGCTTGTAATGTGCTAAAATTAAGAACAAGTGGGTTTGTCATAGGCTCAAAGTTGGCTAACAATGGAAGATAAAATGTAAGGCTATTTGGGTAAGTGAGCTAATTGAAACAATGGCCTCAATCATATAAATGCACGTATACACAAAATAATGGACATAAAGAATCCAACAAATCAAAGATTATAATCATAGAAAGAGAATAATACACACAAGAATGAAAATAAGTAGTTATATGATGTAACCAAACAATTAGGCTCAAATCTTACATGCTTATGTTCTTTGCTCAAAACATGATCCATAATATATAGTTCAAGCAAGTTCAATGAAAAATTTTTACTCAAATCAATTGGGGTACCCTATAGATAAATTTCTTGAAAAAATTCATTATTTCGACTAAGCTTATTATATATGTATGCAACTACAAATCCTAAAAGACCTAAAAATAAAATGCAAAAGTGTTGGGATTAGAAATTTGTCACCCAAAAGTGCCGATTCGGTCGGACGACCTCCCCACACTTAAAGGTTTGCACCGTCCTCGGTGCACTCAAAGATGAGCAAGGGGGTACTGAAACTACACCGGTTGCCACCTTCAGCTGGTGGATCAACTGGCTGCTGCATGTTCTTTCTCCCGCTTCCATTCTTGCTTGTGGTGCATCATTCATGAGAAATAAAAAATAACACCGTATGAGAAAATACAAAAGCAAGGAAGCGTAAATTGTTGGAATGAGGTAAATCACTAGAATGAGGTGAGTGAATTAGTGTGACATTTGTGAAAATAGGTGTGTGGGTTCTAAATTGCGCACGGTTTAGAACACACTAGCAGAAAAAGCTATGTCAGAAAAGAAGCATGCACTTTACTCATTCTAGTGTGCTTGAAATACTTCAAAGAAAACTTGTAGGTTAAGGCAACCAAACAAACAATAAAGAAGCACAAAAGCATTCAAGCAAAGATAAGTAATTGTGAAATGGATAATGAATGGACATTGAGTGATGTGCAAGTAAACTTAGTGAACCAATGGAAATGTGAAGCTTACACATCAACAATGTCACACTTTGAATTTGGGCTCACATCACCTAGTGGACATAAGATGGGAAACATGATTGCTATGCGATGTAGCAAAAGAGAACGATAGGTGAAAAGTCAATCACATAACAAGCATGGTCCATATAGCTTGAGAATTTCAGAAGTGTGTCCCTAGGTGAGCTTCCAATCTAATTTCACAAAAGGAACATTATGCTAAAAAGACTAGTTTCAAATATGTGTAGAGCATATAAGTAAACAATTAATGGTCAATCATGTCAATTAAGGCATAAGCATAACATATGGATGTATATGATCAAGAAATACAACGCATTAAGATAAATGCACAACATCCATCAAGAAATTGCCTAATCAAAGAAAAGGGTTCAAACCACATGGTGGCCAAATCATGCAATTCAAAAAGATTTAACATTCGTTAAAGGCAATTCTCATGTACTTGGTGTTCACAATTGTTCAACAAAGAAACTCAAAACCAAGTAGCAAAATATAACCTCAACAATGAAATCCAACAATAGGAATTAGCAATAATGATGTTAAAACAACATCTTATCAGTAATCAGCAGCAATAAACAACAAATAATATTACTAATCCAACACTTGTACTGAAAAATAGAAAATTAAACAAAAATTAAACTATCTAAACAACCAACTAACTAACTAAAGGAAATGGTGTTAGATGGTGCTTGGTAGTGTTGGATGATGGTTGAAGGATGGAAAGAAAAGAGAAAAAGAGAGAAGAAGGAAAGAAATGGAAAGATGAGAAGAAAAGAAGAGTGGTGAAACAAGGCAATCCACGCGTACGTGTAGTGTGACGCGTAAGCGTGGGGTGGTGAAATGGAAGCGACGCGTACGCGTGGGGCATGCGTACATGTGATGGGTTATTCAGAGAGGCGATGCGTACGCGTGAGGTGACGCGTACGCGTGGGTAGGCTTGTGCGAAACGCACAATTCCAGCCCAAAACTCGCATAACTCTCTTGAATTTGTATGGGAGGTGAAAATTTGGGATCCACGCGTACGCATGAGTGACGCGTGTGCGTGGATTGGCGAAAAACTTGGGGTCATGCATACACGTGGGCGATGCGTACACGTGGCATGGTGCTCTGTTTTTCAAAATTTTTTCAAGTTCTTGCACCAAACCAAGCATTCCAAACCTCCAAACAGCTACCAAACCATCATAAAACCTTATTCAACATACTAGACTCCCAAATAAACTCAACTAACCAAACAAAACCTAAAATTAAGCTAATTACCAATATTTACAAAAGAAAAAAATGAAAAGATGTTACCATGGTGGGGTGTCTTCCACCTAGCACTTTATTTATTGTCCTTAAGTTGGACAATTGGTGAGCTCCTTGTCAATGTGGCTTGTGCTTGAACTCTTCCTTGAACATCCACCAATGCTTGGACTTCTAATAGGCTCCATTCTTCAAAATTAATAACTCCAAGCTTTGATGGAGTTCTTCATAAGGTAAGGGCTATATTCTCGGATCCCAAATCTTGTTTCTACACCCATCTTCAAGTTGATTATCGTCAATCCATCCGGGTGTCATAATCTTCGAATTCTCACTCAAGCGACCAAACATCATCCTAGACCCAAGCAATCTAATTTTACACTAACCCTTGCTATTAAGCTTTGAACATGTAACCATCATGAACTTTGATTTACAATGCCAACCACAGACCATCTCCCTTTTGCTCTTAAAGCCACAAAGAGCTCGAAGTTGCCCATCCGTCTCAAGCAAACCATATTCAAGTGGAATCATGAAGCGTAGGGATAACAGATTTACCCACATGAATGAAAGAATGGATGTTGATGGCTTGGGGAGAGGTGTTTCCATTGTTCTTGCAAGCTTCACTCCCTTGTGTTCTTCCTTGATTACCTCCACCTCTAGGTAAGCTTCTTCAATTTTAACCTCTTCCTCTTGGTAGCTTTCTTCCAATTCAATCTCTTCTTCATTGCTTACCAAGGGCATGGGAGGTTGTTCACCTTCTTCCTTAATCTCTATTTCAAGTCCAATGGGATAGGATTCAATTGTAGATAAGAATTCATCAATGATTGAATCTATATCTTGATCAACCCTTTCAAAATCTTCAATCATGATATGCTTTGGAGGTTGTACACCATCCTCAACATCAATTTCAAGCTTCTTGGAGGGAGGTTCCATGGTTTTACATTCCCATGCACTTTCAACATCTCCTAAATCTTCAACCACTTCTTCCTCTTCTTCAACAATCATAGCTTCCTCCAATTGTTCCAACACAAAATCTAACTCTTCATTTTCCACCGAATTTTCTAATCTCTCCTTCATAATACGCTCTTCATTTGATTCTTCACATGTGGCCATGGAAGTACTTTGCGTGCATGAATATCGGGAGGCTAAAGTCTTTTCTACCTTGATCAAGGCGACCATGGAGGTACCTCCCTCTTCATCTCTTATTGCCTTTGAAGGAATAAAGTGAGAGAATCGTCCATTGGGGCTTGAGGTGGATAGGAGGGTTCATTATTTTGGAAGAAAGGTTCATAATAGGAAGGTGGTTCTTCTTGGTGGAAATATGGAGATGGTGTGCATTGAGGTGGTTCTTGGGAGTAATTGTATTGTAATGTGGGTAGTTCTATAGGTTTTCTCTCATAATGGTCACAAGGATTAGGTAAGGGTGATTGGTCATATGGTTGAGTGTAACATCCCGCATTTTTTTAAAATCTAAATATAAATAAATTGTTATTTTATCTTGTTAAGTTTAAATTTTGTAATTTTAGAAATTATTTTGTTAGGAATAATTAAATAGATTCGGAGATAGTTTTATTTTGAATCAATTAATATTTTTAAGTAACCTTATTATAACATAATATTTTGTATAATTTTAGTAATTGAAAAATAAGAAAGAATTATATAATTTAATTTAAGTAACTTTTATCCTGAAAAAGTTACGATTTATTTTATTAATTTGATATCTTATTTTATAAATTAATTAATTAAGAGTAATTAAATTAGTTTACTAATATTTGGAGTTAATT
>NC_029793.2:86443594-86461700 GCF_000816755.2 Arachis ipaensis
ATGTGATTATTATGATTATTTTATAATTTAAATTAGAAATAATTATTTGAGCTCGTTAATAGATTGATAGATAAAATCTTATACGTTTCGAAAGTAATCTTTATAGTATTATATTTGAATCTTAAATTGTTATTCTATCTCAAATATTTTATAAAATTTATGTTACTTGTATATATTTTTTCTAGTCTTATGTTTCTTATTTTAACACGTACCGTTATTATCTAATACGTATAATCCCTAACCAATCACAAACGCATACGCACACTACCACTAACCCTTTCCCCAAGTGATCCACGTTCTTTCATTCCTTACCATTCATTTACACTCAATAATTCCCCACACATTTTCAATAGTATAACGCATAGAGGGAGAAAAGGGGGAGACGAGAGACTGAGAAACAGGGGAAGAGGGAGTAAGAGAGCACAAGATGCAGAGGGAAGAGGGGAAGGGGGAGCAGCACCGGTGGGTGTCACTGCCACCGTCGCTGCTGTTGCTATCGAGTAGAAGAGGGAGGGAGGCTGTCGCATTTCTAGCCGCCGCTGCTGAAGCTCCCCTCACCACTGTCAATGTCGGTTAGGGCAGAGGAGAAGAGGAAGAATAACGGAGAAGAGAGACTGATGGGGAGGGTAATATGGTTGCTGTTGATTTGGAGCTGCTACAAGAACGGCAGTTCCTGCTTCTAATCCCTGTCCTTTTGATTTTTGGAGCTGCAGTGGATGGAGCTTGTCATCGGAGAAAGCAAGCTGCCGCCACCAACTCTCAATTAAGCTAGGATCCTTCTCCTTGTTCTGATTCCAATTTCCCCATTTTTGAAACCGTAACACTCTCACCCTTACTCTGATTATACTTTGTTTCTCTTCCATGAGCTTGTTTTAATCATGGTTGCCTATATTTTCGTTGCTCAACCCCTTTTTGGCTCCTATTTCCTGCTACAATTAGGTCGAGTATTGAAGCTGGTGCTGCCATGGGATGGTTGAAGCCATTACTGATTCTGATTTTGTTATCTTGGTACTGGTCTTATCTTCTTCTTAGGGTTGATCCATTTACACGTTATGTTTTGTCACTGCTATGGTTGCCATGTTCTGGTTTTAATTCTATTTTAGTTTTTGCTTTGTCTTGAATCCCTAGAGCTGAAATTGGTTGTGATTCTTATCCAATTTGAATCCTCTATTTTACTGCAACCATAGTCAGTGCTGCGAAGGGTAATATTGTTGCTGTTCCGGTTGCGTAAGAGTTACCGCTGCTGCCCTGAAACTAAAAGAGAAGAGAGTTGTTACGTTAAAGTATGTGATTGCGACATCGAGGTAGGGGGTTTAAAATGATTTTAATTTAGGAATGCCAACAAGGTTTACTGAATAACTGCAAATAGTATTAATAGCTGTGAGTAATTAATTGATTATATGAATGTTTGATTATGATTGCGATTATGCTTGTGCTGTGATTGAATTTATTGTAATTATGTATGGTAGATGAGTGAATTATTGATTGTTGGTTGTTGAAATGGTTGTTTGGTATAATGCTATAGCTATGAAAGTGACTTGAGATTAGTAGAGAATTGTGGTTTTGACTGATTATGTTTAAATGGTTGAAACTAAGATAATCATTTGATATATTTGATACTGGATTGAGAATTGTTGAAGAATTAGGGCCTAAAAGACTAAACTATTATTAAGAATCTGGTTTTCAAAATAGAATGGTTACTTTGAGGACGGCCTAGTATTTTGCTAGCAATTGAAATGGTATGAGATTAAAATCTGAGTAAACTTTAACAAGTGTAGTTGTTAGGATTTAAATTTAAAGGTTTCGTATTGACTGAAAATTTAGTTATGATTTTTCAAAGTTAAGCCATAAAATATGATTTTCTGCATTACCTTTAAGTAAAAATAGTAACTTTGAAAGACTGTAACTAATTCTGTGATGATCAGAATTGCGTTGAACCAAGTCCTGGTTAAACTTGGGAATAATTGGGACTGAATTGGAGAGTTTGAGATCTTTTCATAAAATATAAGATTTATGGTGAATTTTTGAGTAATGGTTGTGGGATCTGATTTTTACTGCAGAATTTTTGGAACAGCAGTAACTTGTTGGCTCTGTTGTGAATGTTCCGAATTGAATTTTGAAGCAAAACCAATTTTAAATGAAACTTTAGTCCTATTATTTTAATGTCGTAAAATTTCAGAACGGTTGAACTTGCGGTTTAAAAGATACAAATTTTTGAAAGATGATGCATTATGCAGAAAAAGCCAGATTCTGTTTTCTTAAATTAGTAACTTTGAGAGTTTATAACTTTTGATCCTGGATAGATATTGAGATGAAACTAATTGGAGGTGAAAATTAAGTATGTTTAGCATATGTGATTTAAATTTCAGGGTTTTCCATGTTTTAATAAGTGAGTTATGGGACTTGGTAGAGGTTGTGTTCAACGATTTGTAAAACAGAATTCTGCAAAGAATTACCTAACTGCGAAGCTACGTTACTTCTTCATTAAAAATGGTATATCCCTGGAACCAATTTAGAAAGAAATTTGGATAAGTTATGTTTAACCACATTAATTTTGAAGGTGGTTGGATTTAATTTGGATTTTATATGAAATTTCGAATGTTGTACATTGCTGCTGTCTTCTAGTTTTAAGGCACTACAGAGCAGTCACAATTTTGCTTATATTCCCGAAGCTAGAGTCAGCGAAAAATTGTGATTTTTGGTTTAATAAAAAGCTTAATCCGAGACGGTCGCATGGATATAAGGTTTGCATAATTCCGAATTCGTTTGATATTTTAAAAATAAAATTGAAATTAGATTGCCGATGTTGTTTTGGTGATTACTTGGATATGGAATTTAAGAAAATAGATTTTCTATAATATTATTAAATATTTTTGAGAATATATTGTTGTAGCAATTGCTGATAAAAGGTTGGTGAAATGTTGAGAAAGAAGGATCCGAAAGGGTGGCTAAGTCCTATTTTTAGAGGAAATTATGTCCAAATTTTTATAAAAGTATAAGGATTTAATTAAAATAAATTTAAAGCTTGATGATAACTTCACTGATTCTTTTAAGAAAAGATTATTTGGTTTATGAGGTTGTTGGCAAGGGCGTGGGTCTAGTCCCGCTTGCGTATTTGTAATTATGAAAGAAAAAGGAAAGAGTAAAGTACTTTAGGACTAGACATTCATCATATGCATCTATGTGACATTGTTTGGGTGTGTATATTGTAATTAGTTTGCCTAAGTGAATAATTCTGTTTAATTGCTAATTGCTATACTTGATGTAATTGCTCTTGGTTGTGTTTGAACCTCATTACCTGTGTTTGTAACTGATTGTTTGGATTGTGGTGATTGGATGTTGATTGAGTTGTTTGGGCCTGAGGCCGTGACTGGTACGTTTGAGGTCTAGTTCTGTATAAAGTACCTGACTGGTTCAGCATAGACTTAATGAACCTATACTTGGAGCAGGATGATCATTTATACCGCGTAGGTGACTTTTATGTTATGGTCTAGTAAAGTATGAAAAAATCAAACTAGTTCAGCATAGATTTAATGAACCTATGCTTGGAACAGGTTGGTCATTCATACAGTCTAGGAAAACTTTTAAGATCTTTATAAAGAAAATATAGGTCTAGGATTTTGAATAATTAACTAATGCTTTTAAAGAAGGTTAATTTTCTTTTAGATGTCTCTGAATAAAATTAACTATTTGCATTTTATTCTTTACTTTTACGGCATTCTCGACCTCTACTGAGAACATGTGGTTTGGTTCTCACCCCCAAATTTTCCACCCTTTTAGTGACACAGGTTTGAAGATGCAATATGAAGCTGCAAGCGATTAGTAGGCCTTCTTTACAGTTTTAATTGCTTTCATAGAGTCCCCTCGATGTCGTCCCTTGAGATTTTATTTTACATAGAGGGGTAGGTTTAGTATATTGTATTTGAGTTTTATTTGGTTTCTTTTGTATTAATAGTTATTATTAATAATATTTATGTGATTATTATTTGTTGGAAATCTTTGAAACATGACTTTACTGAATAAAAACAAAAATTTTCTGGCATTTCCTTAAAACTGAGACGCGAACTCGATACAAAGGCTCGATAATTAAGTAATTAATATTAGGAAAGGTTACGTAATGTTCTTTCTAGTAGAAAGACCCTGACTTAAGCAAGGTATTTTGCTGGAAGGGATGTTACAATATGGTATCAGAGCAGTCCTTCCTGTAGAGCCTTGGGAGTGGACTGACTATGCTTCATTGCATACTCTGAGTGTCTGTCATGCTTTCTAACTTGTTCTGAAGACAAGAGTTTATGTTTTATATGCATGACTGTTTAGTGATTAACGCTATTAGTTTACCATTGCATACCATGGTATCAAGTTTGGCCAACTTAATACTAATGATTTATGTATATGGAACACTAATGGGTTATCATAGACGAAATAGAAGTGATAGGTTAACGCGAATTACGAGGTTTTGGGGACGTTAGAAACTAAATTCTAAAGATTAGTTCCGTTTCGACGTATGCTCTTTATTCGTGCTTAGTGTTATCTCTTTCTATACTAATTGTATTGGAATTTCTAGTTTCTTATCTCTTTCTTGCTAACCTTGTATTATCATTCATGCACGTCCTTGCTTGACTCTGTATCTGGTTGTTGTTTGGATCTTTTGAAACATTTATCCTTACCTTACAAACTCTATGCTCCTTGCTCTGAACTCTGATTTATTTCGGTGTAACATACCATTTCTTGTAATTTCCTTCTTGAGTACTTGTTTCAGATTCTCTTCGAAAAAAAATTTCAATTTACATCTTTTCTTACTTGACTGTATCCACAACCCTTGCTCAAATTTTGATGGGATTGTTTTTAATTCAGCCTAGACTTTCTTACACAAACTCTGAAACTTCTTTATGTAGTTTGATCTTGTTTATCTGTGATATACCACTTACTTTTATTGATTTATAGAAAATTTTGTTTCAGAATTTATTCTTTAAATAAAAGCTGATTTTCTGCCAACTTTACTATAATTCTATGGCTATCCTTACCTAATTATGTACTTAAGTATCCTCCAAAATTTTTAAAGAAAATATTTTTCCCTTAACATCAAACAAGCTTTAATTTACAAACCATGCATGATTTGTTTTGATTTGAAAATTAAATCGATATAACATATTATTTATACTAAGTTTAGTACTTTGAAAAATGTTAGATTTATATATATTCTTTTGAAAAAGATAAACTAATTCCCTCTATTTCAAAATTGAAGTTGTTCAAAATTGTTATACTATCTTCCCTAATGATGTTCATATTGAAACTGTTCGATTTAAAATTGCTTCCTAAACTTCGAACCAACTCCCTTTATGCTCCATTTCATTGCTTATATATATGTATATATATATCCTTGTTTGTTGATGATTTCATGTATTCCTTCAAATTCTTGCGAAATACCATCTTGTACAATTGCGAACTTGAGTATTCTTTCAATTTCTCGCATAAACCTTTCATGCCGCTTGTCTTTCTCTTCTCATGTTTCGTATTGCTTATATGCGTTAGTTCTTAGGGATGCGATTTGTGCGTGCGAAAATTGAATGTGGTCAGTATACAAAGTTATAAGGAGTTGTGGAATTTTGAGGTGACAAGAGGAAGTGGTCATACTTTGTTAAGAGTTCTGAACGAATATTGTGCCTATTTGATTTTGGATTTTGAAAATTGGTTTGCGTGAAATTATTTTTATCAACTTTTGCAACACCTAGTATATTTTCTTCTATGTTTGTGATATGAATTTCTTGATCTCTTTAAAATATTCAAAAAGTGATGTGAATATAAATCTTTTCTCCATCTTATATCAATTTTCGAGGGCAAAAATTTTTGTAAGTTGGATAGAATGTAACATCCCGCATTTTTTTTAAAATCTAAATATAAATAAATTGTGATTTTATCTTGTTAAGTTTAAATTTTTTAATTTTAGAAATTATTTTGTTAGGAATAATTAAATAGATTCGGAGATAGTTTTATTTTGAATCAATTAATATTTTTAAGTAACCTTATTATAACAGAATATTTTGTATAATTTTAGTAATTGAAAAATAAGAAAGAATTGTATAATTTAATTTAAGTAACTTTTATTCTGAAAGGTTACGATTTATTTTATTGATTTGATATCTTATTTTATAAATTAATCAATTGAGAGTAATTAAATTAGTTTTATTAATATTCAGAGTCAAGTTAATTAACATTTTTGTGTAAATTTTTATAATTAGTTATTTTATCTAATTTCAAATTAGAATTCAATACTGGAAGTGTTATGTAATTAAATTTAAGAAATTTCTATTATGAATAAATTATGATTTATTTTATTAGTTTGAACTCTTAGAGATTAATTTACTAGAAAATGATTAAATTGATTTTTATAAATACTTTGGGTTTAAGCTAATTAAGGTTTATGTACAATCTTTACTATAATTAAAGTTATTTTATATAAATTGGAATTAATGTTTTGGTAATAGGAAAGTAATGAAAAAAATTATGTCGTATAATCTAAATAATTGATATTTTCGGATTTAAACCGTATTTTATAAAATGTGATTAGTATGCTTATTTTATTATTTAAATTAGAAATAATTATTTGAGCTCGTTAATAGATTGATAGATAAAATCTTATGCGTTTTGAAAGTAATCTTTATAGTATTATATTTGAATCTTAAATTGTTATTCTATCTCAAATATTTTATAAAATTTATGTTACTTGTATATATTTTTTCTAGTCTTATGTTTCTTATTTTAACACGTACCGTTATTATCTAATACGTATAATCCCTAACCAATCACAAACGCATACGCACACTACCACTAACCCTTTCCCCAAGTGATCCACGTTCTTTCATTCCTTTCCATTCATTTACACTCAACAATTCACCACACATTTTCAATAGTATAATGCATAGAGGGAGAAAAGGGGGAGACGAGAGACTGAGAAACAGGGGAAGAGGGAGTAAGAGAGCACGAGATGCAGAGGGAAGAGGGGAAGGGGGGAGCAGCGCTGGTGGGTGTCACTACCACCGTTCCTGCTGTTGCAATCGAGTAGAAGAGGGAGGGAGGCTGTCGCACTTCTAGCCGCCGCTGCGGAAGCTCCCCTCACCACTATCAATGTCGGTTAGGGCAGAGGAGAAGAGGAAGAATAACGGAGAAGAGAGACTGATGGGGAGGGTAATACGGTTGTTGTTGATTTGGAGCTGCTACAAGAACGGCGGTTCCTGCTTCTAATCCCTGTCCTTTTGATTTTTGGAGCTGCAGTAGATGGAGCTTGTCATCAGAGAAAGCAAGCTGCCGCCACCAACTCTCAATTAAGCTAGGATCCTTCTCCTTGTTCTGATTCCAATTTCCCCATTTTTGAAACCGTAACACTCTCACCCTTACTCTGATTATACTTTGTTTCTCTTCCATGTGCTTGTTTTAATCATGGTTTCCTATATTTTCGTTGCTCAGCCCCTTTTTGGCTCCTATTTCCTACTATAATTAGGTCGAGTATTGAAGCTGGTGCTGCCATGGGATGGTTGAAGCCATTACTGATTCTGATTTTGTTATCTGGGTACTGGTCTTATCTTCTTCTTAGGGTTGATCCATTTACACGTTATATTTTGTCACTGCTATGGTTGCCATGTTCTGGTTTTAATTCTATTTTAGTTCTTGCTTTGTCTTGAATCCCTAGAGCTGAAATTGCTTGTGATTCTTATCCAATTTGAATCCTCTATTTTACTGCAACCATAGTCAGTGTTGCGAAGGCTAATATTGTTGCTGTTCCGGTTGCGTAAGAGTTACCGCTGCTGCCCTGAAACTAAAAGAGAAGAGAGTTGTTACGTTAAAGTATGCGATTGCGACATCGAGGTAGGGGGTTTAAAATGATTTTAATTTAGGAATGCCAACAAGGTTTACTGAATAACTGCAAATAGTATTAATAGCTGTGAGTAATTAATTGATTATATGAATGTTTGATTATGATTGCGATTGTGCTTGTGCTGTGATTGAATTTATTGTAATTATGTATGGTAGATGAGTGAATTATTGATTGTTGGTTGTTGAAATGGTTGTTTGGTATAATGCTATAGCTGTGAAAGTGACTTGAGATTAGTAGAGAATTGTGGTTTTGACTGATTATGTTTAAATAGTTGAAACTAAGATAATCATTTGATATATTTGATACTGGATTGAGAATTGTTGAAGAATTAGGGCCTAAAAGACTAAACTATTATTAAGAATCTGGTTTTCAAAATAGAATGGTTACTTTGAGGATGGCCTAGTAATTTGCTAGCGATTGAAATGGTATGAGATTAAAATCTGAGTAAACTTTAACAAGCGTAGTTATTAGGATTTAAATTTGAAGGTTTCGTATTGACTGAAAATTTAGTTATGATTTTTCAAAGTTAAGCCGTAAAATCTGATTTTCTGCATTACCTTTAAGTGAAAACAGTAACTTTGAAAGACTGTAACTAATTCTGTGATGATCGGAATTGTGTTGAACCAAGTCCTGGTTAAACTTGGGAATAATTGGGACTGAATTGGAGAGTTTGAGATCTTTTCATAAAATATAAGATTTATGGTGAATTTTTGAGTAATAGTTGTGGGATCTGATTTTTACTGCAGAATTTTTGGAACAATAGTAACTTGTTGGCTCTGTTGTGAATGTTCCGAATTGAATTTTGAAGCAAAACCAATTTTAAATGAAACTTTAGTCCTATTATTTTAATGTCGTAAAATTTCAGAACGGTTGAACTTGCGGTTTAAAAGATACAAATTTTTGAAAGATGATGCATTATGCAGAAAAAGCCAGATTCTGTTTTCTTAAATTAGTAACTTTGAGAGTTTATAACTTTTGATCCTGGATAGATATTGAGATGAAACCAATTGGAGGTGAAAATTAAGTATGTTTAGCATATGTGATTTAAATTTCAGGGTTTTCCATGTTTTAATAAGTGATTTATGGGACTTGGTTGAGGTTGTGTTCAATGATTTGTAAAACAGAATTCTGCAGAGAATTACCTAACTTCGAAGCTACGTTACTTCTTCATTAAAAATGGTATGACCCTGGAACTAATTTAGAAAGAAATTTGGATAAGTTATCTTTAACCACATTAATTTTGAAGGTGGTTGGATTTAATTTGGATTTTATATGAAATTTCGAATGTTGTACGTTGCTGCTGTCTTCTGGTTTTAAGGCACTACAGAGCAGTCACAGTTTTGCTTATATTCCCGAAGCTAGAGTCAGCAAAAAATTGTGAATTTTGATTTAATAAAAAGCTTAATCCGAGACGGTCGCATGGATATAAGGTTTTCATAATTCCGAATTCTTTTGATATTTTAAAAATAAAATTGAAATTTGATTGCCGATGTTGTTTTGGTGATTACTTGGATATGGAATTTAAGAAAATAGATTTTCTATACTATTATCAAATATTTTTGAGAATATATTGTTGTGGCAATTGCTGATAAGAAGTTGGTGAAATATTGAGAAAGAAGGACCCAAAAAGGTGGCTAAGTCCTATTTTTAGAGGAAATTATGTCCAAATTTTTATAAAAGTATAAGGATTTAATTAAAATAAATTTAAAGCTTGATGATAACTTCACTGATTCTTTTAAGAAAAGATTATTTGGTTTATGAGGTTGTTGGCAAGGGCGTGAGTCTAGTCCCGCTTGCGTATTTGCAATGATGAAAGAAAAAGGAAAGAGTAAAGTACTTATTGTATGATTATCTGTTGCTTGAGGCAACCCAAGAGATATTTGTTTATAGTACTTTGTATTAATTCATGAAGAACAGCAGAGCTCCACACCTTAATCTATGGTGTGTAAAAACTCCACCGTTGAAAATATATAAGAACAAATAGTGTAAGCATGGCCGAATGGCCAGCCTCAAAGGTCTAAGGACTAAACGTCCCAAGATTGATTGTGTGAAAATACAATAGCAAAAGGTCCTATTTATAGAGAACTAGTAGCCTAGGGTTTACAGAAATCAGTAATTAATGCAGAAATCTTCTTCCGGGCCGACTTGGTGTGTGCTTGGGCTGAGCATTGAAGAATTTTCGTGTAGAGACTTTTCTTGAAGTTAAACGCCAGTTTTTGTGCCAGTTTGGATGTTTAACTTAAGCTTTTGTGCCAGTTTTGGAGTTAAACGCCAGAATTCTTGAGCTGACTTGGAACGCCTGTTTGGGCCATCAAATCTCGGGCAAAGTATGGACTATTATATATTTCTAGAAAGCCCAGGATGTCTACTTTCCAATGCAATTGAGAGCGCGCCAATGGGGCTTCTGTAGCTCCAAAAAATCCACTTTGAGTGCAGGGAGGTTAGAATCCAACAGCATCTGCAGTCCTTTTTCAGCCTCTGAATAAGATTTTTGCTTAGGTCCCTCAATTTTAGCCAGAAAATACCTGAAATCACAGAAAAACACACAAACTCATAGTAAAGTCCAGAAGAGTGATTTTTATTTAAAAACTAATAAAAATATAATAAAAACTAATTAAAATATACTAAAAACATACTAAAAATAATGCCAAAAGGCGTATAAATTATCCGCTCATCACAACACTAAACTTTAATTGTTGCTTGTCCCCAAGCAACTAAAAATCAAATAGGATAAAAAGAAGAGAATGTACAATGAATTCCAAAAACATCTATGAAGATCAGTATTAATTAGATGAGCGGTGCTTTTAGCTTTTTGCTTCTGAACAGTTTTGGCATCTCACTTTATCCCTTGAAGTTCAGAATGATTGGCTTCTATAGGAACTCAGAATCCAGATAGTGTTATTGATTCTCCTAGTTAAGTATGTTGATTCTTGAACACAACTACTTTATGAGTCTTGGTCGTGGCCCTAAGCACCTTGTTTTCCAGTATTACCACCGGATACATAAATGCCACAGACACATAACTGGGTGAACCTTTTCAGATTGTGACTCAGCTTTGCTAGAGTCCCCAATTAGAGGTGTCCAGGGTTCTTAACCACAATCTTCTTTTTGCTTTGGACCTCGACTTTAACCGCTCAGTCTCAAGTTTTCACTTGACACCTTCACGCCACAAGCACATGGTTAGGGACAACTTGGTTTAGCCGCTTAGGACAGGATTTTATTCCTGTGGGACCTCCTATCCACTGATGCTCAAAGCCTTGGATCCTTTTTATCACCCTTGCCTTTTGGTTTAAAGGGGTATTGGCTTTTTTTGCTTGCTTTTCTTTTTCTCTCTTTTTTTATTCACTGCTTTTTCTTGCTTCAAGAATCAATTTTATGATTTTTCAAATCATCAAATAACGTTTCTCCTTTTCCTTTCATTCTTTCAAGAGCCAACAATTTTAACATTCATAAACAATCAAATTCAAAAATATGCACTGTTCAAGCATTCATTCAGAAAAACAATAGTATTGCCACCACATCAAGATAATTAAACTGTTTTAAAATTTGAAATTCATGCACTTTTTTTTCTTTTTCAATTGAAAACATTTTTCATTTAAGAAAGGTGATGGATTCATTTTCATAGCTTTAAGGCATAGATACTTAGACACTAATGATCATGTAATAAAGACACAAACATAAATAAACATAGAGCACAATTTTCGAAAAACAGAAAATAAAGAACAAGGAAATTAAGTGATGGGCTTATCCTCATCAATGAGGATGTCTTCCTCTATGTCAATTCCAACCGAATTGCAAAGGTGACAAATGAGATGAGGGAAGGCTAACCTTGCCAAAGGAGAGGACTTGTCTGCCACCTTGTAGAGTTCTTGGGATATAACCTTATGAACTTCCACTTCCTCTCCAATCATGATGCTATGTATCATGATAGCCAGGTCTATAGTAGCTTCGGACCAGTTACTAGTGGGAATGATTGAGCGTTGGATGAACTCCAACCATCCCCTAACCACGGGCTTGAGGTCATGCCTTCTTAGTTGAACCGGTTTCCCTCTTGAATCTCTCTTCCATTGAGCGCCCTCTTCACATATGTCCATGAGGACTTGGTCCAATCTTTGATCAAAGTTGACCCTTCTAGTGTAGGGGTGTGCATCTCCTTGCATCATAGGCAAGTTGAATGCCAACCTTACATTTTCCGGACTAAACTCTAAGTAATTCCCCTGAACCATTGTAAGCCAATTCTTAGGGTCCGGGTTCACACTTTGATCATGGTTCTTGGTGATCCATGCATTGGCATAGAACTCTTGAACCATTAAGATCCCGACTTGGTTAATGGGGTTGGTGAGAACTTCCCAACCTCTTCTTCGGATCTCATGTCGGATCTCCGGATACTCATTCTTTTTGAGTTTGAAAGGGACCTCGGGAATCACTTTCTTCCTGGCTACAACTTCATAGAAGTGGTCTTGATGCACCCTTGAGAGGAATCTCTCCATCTCCCATGACTCGGAGGTGGAAGCTTTTGCCTTTCCTTTCCTCTTTCTAGAGGTTTCTCCGGCCTTTGGTGCCATAAATGGTTATGAAAAAACAAAAAGCTTTATCTTTTACCACACCAAACTTAGAAGGTTGCTCGTCCTCGAGCAAAAGAAGAAAGAAGAGAGTAGAAGAAGAAGAAATAGAGGAGATTGAGTGGGTTTTGTGTTTCGGCCAAGTGGGAGAAGTGGTGTTTAGGTTGCGTGGAAATTAAGGAGTGAAGATGGGTTTATATAGGAGTGAGAGGGGTGTGTATGGTTCGGGTATAGAGGGTGGGTTTGGGAGGGAAAGTGGTTTGAATTTGAATGGTGAGGTAGGTGGGGTTTTATGAAGAATGGATGTGAGTGGTGAAGAGAATGGTGGGATTTGATAGGTGAGGGGTTTTTGGGGAAGAGGTATTGAGGTGATTGGTGAATGGGTGAAGAAGAAAAAGAGTGGTAGGGTAGGTGGGGATCCTGTGTGGTCCACAGATCCTGAGATGTCAAGGATATCTCATCCCTGCACCAAGTGGCGTGCAAAACGCCCCTTTTTGCCAATCCTGGCGTTAAACGCCAGGCTGCTGCCCATTTCTGGCGTTTAACGCCAGCTTCTTGCCCATTCCTGGCATTTAACGCCAGCTTCTTGCCCATTCCTGGCGTTAAACGCCAGTCTGGTGCCCTTTTCTGGCGTTAAACGCCCAGAATGGTGCCAGACTGGGTGTTTAACGCCCATTCTGCTACCTTTACTGGCGTTTAAATGCTAGTAACTGTCTCCTCCAGGGTGTTCTATTTTTCATTCTATTTTTTCACTTTGTTTTTGCCTTTTTCAATTATTTTTGTGACTTCACATGATCATCAACCTACAGAAAACATAAAATAACAAAAGAAAATAGAAATTTAACATAGATAAGTAAAAATTAGGTTGCCTCCCAACAAGCGCTTCTTTAATGTCAATAGCTTGACGGTGGCTCTCATGGAGCCTCACAGATGTTCAGAGCAATGTTGGAACCTCCCAACACCAAACTTAGAGTTTGAATGTGGGGGTTCAACACCAAACTTAGAGTTTGACTGTGGGGGCTCTGTTTGACTCTGTATTGAGAGAAGCTCTTCATGCTTCCTCTCCATGGTGACAGAGGGATATCCTTGAGCTTTAAATACAAGGGAGTCTCCATTCACTTGAATGATCAATTCTCCTCTATCAACATCAATAACAGCTTTTGCTGTGGCTAGGAAGGGTCTGCTAAGGATGATGGATTCATCCATACATTTTCCAGTCTCTAGGACTATAAAATCAGCAGGGATGTAATGGTCTTCAACCTTCACCAAGACATCCTCTACAAGTCAAGTCATCCAGTTCTTTGATGAGCAATGGAGGTTCATTCTCCCAAGTCTCATTACCAAATAACTTGTCATTTAGCTTCATGATTGCTCCAAGGTACTTAGCAACTTGCTCTTCAGTGACATCTTCATCCTCTTCAGAGGAAGAATACTCATCAGAGCTCATGAATGGCAGAAGTAAATTCAATGGAATCTCTATGGTCTCAGTGTGAGCCTCAGATTCCCATGGTTCCTCTTTAGGAAACTCCATGGAGGTCAGTGGGCGTCCATTGAGGTCTTCCTCAGTGGGAATCACTGCCTCTTCCTCCTCTCCATGTTTGGCCATGTGAGATATGGTTATGGCCTTGCACTCTCTTTTTTTATTCTCTTCTGTATTGCTAGGGAGAGTGCTAGGAGGGAGTTCAGTAATTTTCTTACTCAACTGACCGAATTGTGCCTCCAAATTTCTAATGGAGGACCTTGTTTCAATCATGAAACTTTGAGTGGTGAAGAAATTCTGTTTCAACCTCAATCTTGGATCTCTCTGTTTCTTTACTGTTAATTGAATTCCATTTCCGGTTCATTGTTCTTCATCTCCTTTCTTTGCAATTTACATTCCCTTGCAATTGTTCTTGTTAGATCTAGGAAGGCATTGAGATCTAGACTTGGTTTTCTAGTCTCTGGGTCCTGAGATCTAAATTTCCCATTTCAATTCCCTGTTTACTGCTTTCTATGTTCATTTACTTTTCTGCTTCATATCCGGTTCAATCCCAATTCCCTTTCCCTCTTCTGTTTGATGCAAATTTACTTTTGCTTGTTTAAATTCTGCAAATCCACATCCCAATCCCCTTTACATTTCAAGCAATTTATATTTCTTGTCATTTAAGATTCTGCAATTTACATTTCTTGCACTTTAAGTTTCTGCCATTTAATTTCTTGTTCTTTAAGTTTCAGCAATTTATTTCTTGTTCTCTTTACTTCAATGCAATTTAATTCTGCAAGTCACAAAACCATCAACCAAATCTTGATTCGCTTGACTAAATCAACCACTAAACTAAAATTGCTCAATCCTTTAATCCCTGTGGGATCGACCTCACTCCCGTGAGTTTTTATTGCTTGATACGACCCGGTACACTTGCCGGTTAGTTTTGGGTGTTTTGGGAGAGATTTATATTTCCTCCAAAATATCTCATCAAGTTTTTGGCGCCGTTGCCGGGGATTGATTAGATTGAAAATGATTAAGTGAGGTGGTAATCTAGATCAAGCACTTTTTCTTTAATTTTGATTAACCCACTAATTGTTTGATTTTTTGCTTAAACTAACTAACACTTCAATCTGGCAGTAAATTGAAGTGTCACTGGTTTTGTGCATTCCTCATGCTCTGCTTGTCTGTCAGGTACAAGAAGAACCATTCTCAATTTTCATGAACAAGACGAAAGAACTCTCAGGAGGTTAAGAAGAGCTGAAAGAGGGAAAAATATTATTGGAGAAGAGGAATCAGACGAAGAATTCCATGAGATGGAAGGAGATACATCTAATCCAGAAGGAGGAGTCAATAATCAACCACAACAGTGGAGAGTATTGGCTTCCTATACCTTTGCAAATGCTAGACATATGAAAACTGCAGAAGAGGCTCAAGAACTCATTGATATGGTGTCCAACAACCAATATTTCTTTGCTCATCAAAGAAACCGCCAACCATCACAAAGGAGAGGAGTAATGGAGCTAGAAGGAGTAGATTCAATCCTGGCTTAAAACAAGATGATGCAGTAGCAAATTCAGCAACAATTTGAGCAAATGGCTAAGAGGATTGATAGTCTCCAAGTTGCAGCAGTTAACACCAGCCAACCATCAACCACATGGGGACAGAGTGAAGAAACTCAAGAAGAACAACAACAAGAGCAAGTACAGTACATGCACAACCAAGGGCCAAATGAAGTGTATGGTGATACATACAATCCATCCTGGAAGAATCACCCAAACCTCAGATGGGGAGAAAACCATACCCAAAACCAACAACCATGGCAGAGGAACTCAAACCAACACAACCCAAGAAGCAACCAAAATCACAACCAGCAGCAGACTAACCAAAACCCCTACAGAAAGCCTCAAAACAACTGCCCCAACCTCAACTAATACCAATCTAATAACCAACCCACCAACCAAAATGCCTACCATCCACCACCCACATCTCATAACCCACCTCAAATATCACCTGAAGCCCAAAGAATCACTCACTTGGAGGCCATGATAGACAAAATGTTGAAACACCAAGAAATGGTAACCAAGAATCAGGAAGCCTCTATGAAGAGCTTAGAGAGACAGATGGGGCAACTCTCCAAGCAAGTGTCTGTTGAGAGACCTTCAAACTCACTGCCCAGTGACACAATTCCAAATCCCAAGGAGGAATGCAAGGCAATACAATTGAGGAGTGGGAGAACATTGATAAGCAACAATGACTCTACAAGGAAGCAAGCAGAGAACATCAAAGAACCAACGGAGGATGAGAATCAAACAGAGGCAGATGAGGCTAAGGAGCAAGTTGCGATGCCAAACAAAAACACTGAGAAAGTTGAAGAGAAGAACAACCAGCCACATAGCTCAAAGGAAGTAGGGGCTTCCTCCCAAGCTTGAGGACCCAGGGAGCTTCCTGTTGCCTTGCACCATTGGGGAATTGACCATTACTAAAGCAATGTGCGATCTCGGAGCGAGTATTAACTTAATACCATCTTCCTTGGTGAAAAAGCTGCATATAGAGGAGGTCAAACCAGTACAAATGTCTCTGGAGCTGGTAGACAAGTCAATGGTATATCCCAGAGGTGTAATTGAAAATCTTTTGGTCAAGGTGGACAGTTTTATATACCCTGTTGATTTTGTGGTTCTAGAATCAAACAATGATGATGGTGACTCTGTTATACTGGGAAGGCCATTCTTGGCCACTGCTAGAGCTATCATAGACGTAGAGGAAAGGGAATTAACTCTAAGGATACATAACCAGAGCATCACTCTGAAGGTGTTGCCAGAAGCACAATTTAGCAAGGAAGAGAAAGACTATATGAAAAATGACCAGGAAAGTCACAGCAACATCCCAATGCTAAAGATTGTGCAGACTGATGAAAAAGCCTAAGAGGGTAGTAGAGTATTAGCCACTGAAAAGAGAGGCCCCCAAGGAAAGCCTATGGCCATAAAAGAAAGATCAACAAAAGGAAAGATGAAACGCATAAACAAAGCAAAAAGGGGCTGGAAGAATAGAAAGATTCCAACAGAGGGACTTTCTAAAGGTGACAAAGTGCAACTGATATATCAACAGTTGGGGGCAAATCAACAAACCGAGGATTACTACACTGTCAGCAACATACTATCATTAGAACATGCTGAAATTGAACACCAGAAAACAAAGAAGAGGATCACGGTCAGGGGAGACAAATTGAGGCCCTACAAGCACCAACCACCATAAAAGAAAATCTCAATGTCAAGCTAGTGACAATAAAAGAGCGCTCCATGGGAGGCAACCCATGCTTTAAGATTCATGTCATTTTACATTCAATAAATTATGATTACTTGATGCATGAATTCTTTTCTCTTTTCATGAACATGTCCATTTATTGCATGCACTAGTTTGAAACATATACTAAGTTCGGTGTATCTTCAAGCACACTTAACCAAAATTACAAAGGATTTTGTTTCACATGCTTAAAATGTTTTGATAGAGCATATGGCCGAACACTAAGTTTGGTGTCCACATAGCTTCATGAAAATTTGAAACTCATGCATCAATAATCATACATTTGTTATTTTCCAAAACCTTATAAATAGAAAATTTTTATATTCGATAATGAAGGCATTAATTGTGATGTACCCTTTGATAAGAAACAAGTTTGGTGTTCATCAAACCTTGATGCACCGATTCAAGGATGCAATTAATCCTTCATGAAAAAAAAAAGGAGAAAAAAAAAAGAAAGTATGATGAAAACAATTCTTATGAACATGTAACATTTGAATTTCACCAATTGGAGGAAGAAACTCATTTTCTTTATACATTACCAAACACTAAGTTTGGTGTCCTCCAAAAAGAGTGTCACGGTTCACATGAGATAAGAATTGATGGTTCACATATTTTTATTAAAAAGAACAATAGTGCTACGGTTGGATAAGACTAATAGAGGTTGTCTTGTTGTGATGACTAGGAGGTCAAAGAATCTTCAATGAAAAAGACAAGACAAAGGAAAGCATAGCATAAGGACAAAATCCTATCACATGCTTCAAGGAAGAAATCTGCCACTCCTTGAGAATGATCACGGCAAAGGCAAGGGAAGGAGCAAATTTTGTCTTCATTCATCCTTACATGCATACCTTTGATCTCCATAGTGTCTAATTGCATCCTAGCCCTTCATTGCTCATTTAAAAGCAT
>NC_029793.2:86461739-86463455 GCF_000816755.2 Arachis ipaensis
GGCATGCCTATAACCATTGAAAGAATGATGATGGCTCCTGAAGCACATCAAGGCCGAAGGCCACATGGAGGAAGGGAAGTAGAAGAACCAATGGAAGAAGATGAGCCACACATAGAAGAAGAGCCACAAGAGGAGGAGGAATAGCCACACTTTTTCCCACATGGCAATATGGATATGACTCAAATGCAAGAAGCAATAGGGAGATTGTCTCAACAGTACACGAGAATCCAAGAAAGGCAAGAGGAATACCATTCACAGTATATGAAACACCAACAAGAGCAAGAGGAAAGGCAGCTGAAAATGATGAACCAACAAAGTGAGTTTGAGTCAAAATTCCTTGTGATGCAAGAAGAGCATGCTTTTCAATCTCATGAATCATTTGGAAAGTTGGAACAAATGCAAGCTGAAAATTTGAGGGCTCTCAAAGAGTTCACAACACTCCAAGATGCAAGATATGAAGTCCAAGCCGACTACAACATCAATAGTCAAATCAACCTGAACTATATTGGAAAGCATCTGCACAACATGGATCCATCTTTCCCAACTTTTGATGAATTCTTCAAAATGAGAAGTGAGGTAGAAGTGAGCAGGGCTATGAGACTCGAAGATAGAGTGGATGAGGCTATGAATAAGGCTGGCTTTTGGCAAGATCAACAGGCACCAAACAAGGATGGTGGGAACACTAGCAGCCAAGTGTATGAAAGGAGAAAGAAGAGGCATGACAAATGAAAGGTGGACTTGCTCCTTGTTCAAAGAAAAAAATCATGCATTCTATCTGTTCTAAGTTGTCTTTGCATTTTTAAGTAGTCATTTAAAAGTCTTTGCATTATGTTTGTTTCTTTCAAAATAAGTAGGCTAGTTTGTGTGTTTGCTTGTGTGTTCATTTTCGCTTGACAAGAAGCATGTGTTGTCCCCTGCATCTTTAAATTCAATAAAAGAACAGTTTGAATGTGAAGTGAAATGGTCTCTGTTAGATAGAAGTGGAATAAAAGTAAGTGGTGGTATGTGTGTGATTGTATAATAGCTCACTTTTAGTGAATAAAGAGCTAGGATATCTCCTTCTAAGTAAAGAGTGGCTTACTGTCTAGGAATCTCAATTGAATTAAATTCCTTGGTTAGAAAGAAAAACAAAAAGAAGGAAAGAACAAAGAGAGCCAAAAAGTGGCAAAACAAAAGAAAAACAAAAAGAGACAAAGCTGGACACCAATAGCTTGAACCTTAAAATATATGCCTGTGATGTCTTTGTACTAGGATCTGCTTGGATTAATAAGCTCTTAGGAGTGCCTCAACACTTGGTGACTTGGGTTAACTAACCCGGGATCATCAGCTGAAAGTCCACCATCAAGAGCAACCTAACTACAAGGCATTTAGTAACCCAAAGAGGTGCTGGGCATCAATGTTTTAAGAAGGAATGTGAGCCAAGTGTCTATGGTGAATAATGTGTCAAGTATAAAGAAAAGAAAATGAACTTGCTACACATGACACTCAAATAAAGCTTATGAACAAAGTAATAGCCAAGGATAAAGGAATAATGAGAGGTCATAGCAGTATGTCACTTAAAGCTTGAAGGATGACTTTCTAGGCCTAGGAGTCAATAAGAAGTGAGTATTGGTCTATCCACACAAAACCCCATGAACCATCAATAATACTCTGCTAGCATGAACATCATCTTCTATTTCATTCTTTCTTCTCAATAAATCTTTTCTTGCTTGGGGA
>NC_029793.2:86463973-86465721 GCF_000816755.2 Arachis ipaensis
TCCTTTTAGAATTTTCATAATAGTTTTGGGAGAGCTTTTGAACTTTAATTTCTTTGTTTCCATTGCTTTCAATTTCATTTTTACATTTGTCTTGGATCTTGGATTGGAGAATTGAAGAAATTCTGTTTCAACCTCAATCTTGGATCTCTCTGTTTCTTTACTGTTAATTGAATTCCATTTCCGGTTCATTGTTCTTCATCTCTTTTCTTTGCAATTTACATTCCTTTGCAATTGTTCTTGTTGGATCTAGGAAGGCATTGAGATCTAGACTTGGTTTTCTAGTCTCTGGGTCCTGAGATCTAAATTTCCCATTTCAATTCCCTGTTTACTGCTTTCTATGTTCATTTACTTTTCTGCTTCATATCCGGTTCAATCCCAATTCCCTTTCCCTCTTCTGTTTGATGCAAATTTACTTTTCCTTGTTTAAATTCTGCAAATCCACATCCCAATCCCCTTTACATTTCAAGCAATTTATATTTCTTGTCATTTAAGATTCTGCAATTTACATTTCTTGCACTTTAAGTTTCTGCCATTTAATTTCTTGTTCTTTAAGTTTCAGCAATTTATTTCTTGTTCTCTTTACTTCAATGCAATTTAATTCTGCAAGTCACAAAACCATCAACCAAATCTTGATTCGCTTGACTAAATCAACCACTAAACTAAAATTGCTCAATCCTTCAATCCCTGTGGGATCGACCTCACTCCCGTGAGTTTTTATTACTTGATACGACCCGGTCCACTTGCCGGTTAATTTTGGGTGTTTTGGGAGAGATTTATATTTCCTCCAAAATATCTCATCAGTCTTGATTAGATCAGAGACAATGATTGCTAAGTCAGAGTGGCTCTGCTTAGAATTCTCTGTTTGTTGCTGAGAAGATGATGGAAAGGGCTTGTTATTGCTAAACCTGTTTCTTCCACCATTATTGTTGTTGAAACCTTGTTGAGGTCTCTGTTGATCCTTCCACGAGAGATTTGGATGATTTCTCCATGAGGTATTATAGGTGTTTCCATAGGGTTCTCCCATGTAATTCGCCTCTTCCATTGTAGGGTTCTCAGGATCATAAGCTTCTTCTTCAAAAGATGCTTCCTTAGTACTGCCTGTTGCTCTTTGCATTCCAGACAGACTTTGAGAGATCATATTGACTTGTTGAGTCAATATCTTGTTCTGAGCCAATATGGCATTCAGAGTATCAATCTTAAGAACTCATTTCTTCTGAGTTGTCCCATTATTCACAGGATTCCTTTCAGAGGTATACATGAATTGGTTATTTGCAACCATTTCAATGAGTTCTTGAGCTTCTGCAGGCGTCTTCTTCAGATGAAGAGATCCTCTAGCAGAGCTATCCAATGACATCTTGGATAGTTCAGACAGACCATCATAGAAGATTCCTATGATGCTCCATTCTGAAAGCATGTCAGAAGGGCACCTTCTGATCAATTGCTTATATCTTTCCCAAGCTTCATAGAGGGACTCACCATCCTTTTGTCTAAAGGTTTAGACTTCCACTTTAAGCTTACTCAATTTTTGAGGTGGAAAGAACTTTGCCAAGAAGGCATTGACTAGCTTTTCCCAAGAGTTCAGGCTTTCCTTAGGTTGTGAATCTAACCATGTTCTAGCTCTGTCTCTTACAGTAAAAGGAAAGAGCATAAGTCTGTAGACTTTAGGGTCAACCCCATTGGTCTTGACAGTGTCACAGATTTGCAAGAACTCAGCTAAGAACTGATGAGGATCTTCCAATGGAAGTCCA
>NC_029793.2:86465813-86468801 GCF_000816755.2 Arachis ipaensis
TCAGCTTGAACAAGTATGCCTTTATCTTTGTTCCTGCTCATATGAAAGAGAAGAGAACAAGAAAGTAGGGAATCCTCTATGTCACAGTATAGAAATTCCTTGAGGTGTCAGAGGAAAAGAAGAATAGAAGGAGGAGGTAGATGGAGGAGAATTCGAACATATAAAGAAGGAGGGGGTTCGAATTGTACCTTGAGGAGGAGTCTTAGTCCCTTAAACAGAAGGATGTGAGAAGAGGGGAAGAATTTTCAAAAATTAATTAAAAGATTTTAAAAAGAAATTTGAAAATTTGATTGAGATTTTCGAAAACTAAGATTGGGAAAGAAATAAAGTGATTTTTGAAAAAGATTTTGAAATTAGAAAAAGGAATGATTGAAAAAATTAATTTTGAAAAAGATGTGATTAAAAAGATATGTTTGAAAAGATATGATTGAAAATCAATTTAGAAAAAGAAAATTTTTAAAATTAAAGTTGATTACTTGACTATCAAGAAATTAAAAGATATGATTTTAAAATTTAAAGTTTGATCCTTTCTTAATAGGCAAGTAACAACTTGAAAATTTTGAAGTGAATCTTTAATTGAAGCAAGGATTTTTGAAAATAGTAAAAATAATTATAAAATGGAAAGAAATTGATTTTGAAAGAGATATGATTGAAAAGATATGATTTGAAAAAGATTTGATTTTGAAAAATTATGAAAACTTGAAAAAAATGTAAATTAAAAACAAAATCTTTCCTCTAGAGTCATCCTGGCGTTAAACGCCCAGAATGGTGCTCATTCTGGCGTTTAATGCCTAAATCTCTACCTTTTTGGGCGTTAAACACCCAGCCAGGTACCCTGGCTGGCGTTTAAACGCCAGTTTTCCTTCTTCACTGGACGTTTTGAACGCTCAGCTTTTTCTGTTTGATTCTTCTGCTGAATGTTCTGAATCTTCAATTCTCTGTATTATTGACTTGAAAAGACATGGTTTTAAAAATATTTTTTGAATTTTTTATGATGAGAAACAATAAAAATACAACTAAGATCAAATAAACAATGCATGCAAGACACCAAACTTTAAATGTTTGTATACTAAGGACTATAACAATGTAAAAATGCATATGAAAAACAACAAAACACACTAAACAAGAGAATTTAAAGATCAGAGCAAGGAAATCATCAAGAACAACTTGAAGATTAATGAAGACACATGCATGTAATTTTCGAAAAATGCAAGAAAAATAGAAACATTCAATTGACACCAAACTTAAAATTAGACAATAGACTCAAACAAGAAACATAAAATATTTTTGGTTTCATGATTTTAAAATTTTTTTTGTATTTGACATTACATTCAATAGCTAAATTGATGAGAATCAATCAGCTTTTGTGATGGTGGGAACATCACCTTGAAACTCTAGAATTCATTCTTAAAAATTCTGAAGAAAAAAAAGATACCTAATCTAAGCAACAAGATGAACCGTCAGTTGTCCAAACTCGAACAATCCCCGGCAACGGGGCCAAAAACTTGGTGCACAAAATTGTGATCATCAACAATGGCGCCAAAGACTTGGAGCTCTCAAACGTGAATCACACTTTGTCACAATTCCGCACAACTAACCAGCAAGTGCACCCGGTCGTCCAAGTAATAAACCTTACGTGAGTAAGGGTCCATCCCACGGAGATTGTCGGCTTGAAGCAAGCTATGGTCATCTTGTAAATCTCAGTCAGGTGGATTCAAATGGTTATGGAGTTTAAGGTGATGAAAATAAACATAAAATAAACATAAAATAAAGATAGAGATACTTATGTAATTCATTGGTGGATTTTAGATAAGCGTATGAAGATGCTTTGTTCCCCTTGAACCTCTGCTTTCCTATTGCCTTCTTCCAATCATTCATACTCCTTTCCATGGCAAGCTTTATGTTGGGCATCACCGTTGTCAATGGCTACATCCCGTCCTCTCAGTGAAAATGGTCCTGATGCTCTGTCACAACATCGGCTAATCAACTGTCGGTTCTCGATCATGTCGGAATAGGATCCATTGATCCTTTTGCGTATGTCACACGCCCCACAATCGCGAGTTTGAAGCTCGTCACAATCATCCCTTCCCAGATCCTACTCGGAATACCACAGACAAGGTTTAGACTTTCCAGATCTCAGGAATGGCTGCCATTAATTCTAGCCTATACCACGAAGGTTCCAATCTTAGATTAGAAACCCAAGAGATACGCATTCAAGCCATTTCTAGTAGAACAGAGGTGGTTGTCAGGCACATGTTCATAGGTGAGAATGATGATGAGTGTCACAGATCATAACATTCATCAAGTTGAAGAACGAATGAATATCTTGGAGAAGAAATAGACTTGAGTTGAATAGAAAAATAATAGTACTTTGTATTAATTCATGAAGAACAGCAGAGCTCCACACCTTAATCTATGGTGTGTAAAAACTCCACCGTTGAAAATACATAAGAACAAATAGTGTAAGCATGGCCGAATGGCCAGCCTCAAAGGTCTAAGGACTAAACGTCCCAAGATTGATAGTGTGAAAATACAATAGCAAAAGGTCCTATTTATAGACAACTAGTAGCCTAGGGTTTACAGAAATCAGTAATTTATGCAGAAATCTTCTTCCGAGCCCACTTGGTGTGTGCTTGGGTTGAGCATTGAAGCATTTTCGTGTAGAGACTTTTCTTGGAGTTAAACGCCAGTTTTTGTGCCAGTTTGGGCGTTTAACTCCAGCTTTTGTGCCAGTTTTGGAGTTAAATGCCAGAATTCTTGAGCTGACTTGGAACGCCTGTTTGGGCCATCAAATCTCGAGCAAAGTATGGACTATTATTTATTGCTGGAAAGCCCAGGATATCTACTTTCCAACACAATTGAGAGCGCGCCAATTGGGCTTCTGTAGCTCCAGAAAATCCACTTTGTGTGCAGGGAGGTCAGAATCCAACAGCATCTGTAGTCCTTTTTCAGCCTCTGAATCAGATTTTTGCTCAGGTCCCTCAATTT
>NC_029793.2:86468826-86485011 GCF_000816755.2 Arachis ipaensis
ATCAAAGGGATGTCTTCGAGAACCCAACGACTACTCGTCTATTAAATATGCGAAAAAACGTAACAAAAATCATACAAAAATCATATAAAATTAATCAAAAATAATATAAAAATAATCAAAAATTTATTTTTAGTGAGAAGATCTGAAATGATACTCAAACACATAAAAAGACACTAAAGGATACGTATAGCGATTTTCCGTTCCCAAGAGTATATTTCCTGCGAGTAGAAAGCAGAGGCTGTCTCAATAGAGCTGCTAATAATTATATGCTCATTTATTTGAACAGAAAATCGTATTCGGGAAATCGTGAACTCGTGACCGGATAAATGTTGGGAATGAGGTGCTAACCGACACATGAGCTCATGGCCTGAACTAGGACTAGACATTCATCATATGCATATATGTGACATTGTTTGGGTGTGTATATTGTAATTGGTTTGCCTAAGTGAATAATTCTGTTTAATTGCTAATTGCTATACTTGATGTAATTGCTCTTGGTTGTGTTTGAACCTCATTGCCTGTGTTTGTAACTGATTGTTTGGATTATGGTGATTGGATATTGATTGAGTTGTTTGGGCCTGAGGCCGTGACTGGTACGTTTGAGGTCTAGTTCTGTATAAAGTACCTGACTGGTTCAGCATAGACTTAATGAACCTATACTTGGAGCAGGATGATCATTTATACCGCGTAGGTAACTTCTTTTATGTTATGGTCTAGTAAAGTATGAAAAAATCAAACTGGTTCAGCATAGATTTAATGAACCTATGCTTGGAACAGGTTGGTCATTCATACAGTCTAGGAAAACTTTTAAGAGCTTTATAAAGAAAATATAGGTCTAGGATTTTGAATAATTAACTAATGCTTTTAAAGAAGGTTAATTTTCTTTTAGATGTCTCTGAATGAAATTAACTATTTGCGTTTTATTCTTTACTTTCACGGCATTCTCGACCTCTACTGAGAACATGTGGTTTGGTTCTCACCCCTAAATTTTCCACCCTTTCAGTGACACAGGTTTGAAGATGCAATATGAAGCTGCAAGTGATTAGTAGGCCTTCTTTACGGTTTTAATTGCTTTCATAGAGTCCCCTCGCTGTCGTCCCTTGAGAGTTTATTTTACATATAGGGGTAGGTTTAGTATATTGTATTTGAGTTTTATTTGGTTTCTTTTGTATTAAGGGTTATTATTAATAATATTTATGTGATTATTATTTGTTGGAAGTCTTTTAAACATGACTTTACTGAATAAAAACAAAAATTTTCTGGCATTTCCTTAAAACTGAAACGCGAACTCGATACAAAGGCTCGATAATTAAGTAATTAATACTAGGAAAGTTTACGTAATGTTCTTTCTAGTAGAAATACCCTGACTTAAGCAAGGTATTTTGCTGGAAGGGATGTTACATTGAGGGCTATGTTGTTGACAACCACAATGAGGACTACCACATCTATTGGATTGATATGCATTAGGAATGGAATTATACCTATAAGAGACCAGAGGAGGTTGTTGCCAAGAAGGTTGAGCATATGCTTGAAGCTCCTCCCACTTTTGATTGTTTCATCCTTGATGCGTATTCTCATTGAAATTCCCATTTCTTACAACATAATTGTTACCACACTCATAGCCAAAGGGGTGAAAATTCATAGTAAAAAGAGAAAATAAAGACAAAAGCTAACAAGAAATAATGGAACAAAGTCCTAAAACTAGCAAAAACTATCAAGCAATCCAAAAATCAAGCTATCCACAATATTAACATATATACAATAACGAATAACAAGGCACACATTTGCAATTTCCCGGCAATGGCGCCATTTGATGAGAAAAAATTGTGTCGGTATAGAATTTCTCAAATAAATTCTCGTTGTAAGTATAGTTTGTAAACCAACAAACAATCCTCAATCAACATTTAATATGCTTGTCACAAGAACAAACCCCAATAAGAATAACCAAAGTATTTAAACCTCGGGTCGTCTCTCAAGAAATTGCAGGGAAGTGTTTATGTTGTTGGTTATGGGTTGTATATTTTGGGGTTTTAAACAAGGGACAAGAAAAATAAATGGCAAGAAAGTAAACGAAACTCAAATGATAAAAAGGTCTTGGCAAGGGTTGATGGTTAAGGATCTTTATCCTTGTTACTAACCACAACATGATAATTGCAAGGATCAATCCCATTAAGTTATCCTCTAACAAGTAAAGGAAAGTCAAATGTTAATCCTAATCCATAAGTCCTAGCAACCTCACTAATAGATTTAGTTGAAGCTAGAGCCAATGGACACCAATCATCAATTACTTGGACATTAGCAACTCAAGTTCACCTAAGTTACCATCCCAAGCCAAGAATAGAAAAATATATTCTAACATCCTTCCAAGCATTTTGTCAAACATTTGGAAGGCATAAAAGTAAGGGAAAATAAGATTGCAAGAAATATAAATCTACAACTACAAATTGCAAGAAATTAACAACAACAAAGCAATTAAACAATAAAAAAATCAAAGGTAAAGAGTGCATCAACAACAAAGTAAACAAATACAAAGAGTAAAATACTAAACTAGGAAAGCAAAGGTAAAGAAACAAGAAATTAAAAAAGAAAAGTAAATCAAAGCATGAATTAAACCTAGATCTAAAGAAATCCTAATCTATATCTAACCTAATTCTAAAGAGAAGAGAGAGCTTCTCTCTCTAGAAACTAACTAAAGCATGATGAAAACTCTACAAATTGCTCCCCCCTTGTCCAATCTTCAATTCTGCATGAAATAGTCTCTGGAATTAGTTAGATTTGGGCTTGGGAAGCTTAGAAATTGCCCCCAGCATTTTCACTTTAATAAGGTCACGTGTGAGCTGCGACGCGTACGCATGGGTCACGCGTACGCGTCGCTTGGCATTTTACTTCCTATGCGTACGTGTCATGTCACGCGTACGCGTCGCCATGCAACTTCCTCGTTTCCATGCGTTCGCGTTTGTCACGCCTGCGCATCGATGTATGCACTCCAAATCCTTGATTTTTCATGAATTCTCCACTTTGCATGCTTTTCTCTTCACTTCTTTGATCCATTCCTAGGCTTTTCAACCTGAATTCACTAACAAATACATCAAGGCATCTAGTGGAATCAAAGGTGAATTAAAATTAATCAATTAAGGGCCTAAAAAGCATGTTTTCACACTTAAGCACAAATTAAGGGAGAATTATGAAACCATGTTATTTCATTGAATAAATGTGAGAAAAGTTGATAAAATCCCCTAAATTAAGCACAAGATAAACCACCAAATTGGGGTTTATCAGGGAGTTTGTTGAGATCTTATCCTTTTGGTTACCGTCTTTCTCGAAGCAGTGACCTAGCCTTGGTATCTTCTGGATGGTGTCCGACCTCTTATAAGAGGTCTGCTAGAGATTGGAGGGCCCTCTCTGGAGGTTAGCCCTTTCGCCATACTGGGTCCCGGCTCAGAGATCAGGCTAGGGTATGAACACTTATCTTATCCTATCTTTTAGCTAGTTTGTTAGGGGTCTATTTAAACACCTTTTGTGAGGCCATTTACACAACTTTTGATGAACAAAATTTTCAGTTGCTTTATGCACGTTTTTATTGTGTGATTAAGTGAGGTGAGTGATTTGCGTCGCTTGTTATATGAAGAAGACTGAAGGATCCAACCTAAGTTGAATCTGCTGGTTGTTTCTTCAACTTCAGCGCTCTAATCTAGGTTGTCAAGGACAAGTTCCTTGAAGGTCTAGTAGAGAATCCCTTTCGGTGATCTAGGTTGCTAAGAATAGGTAACTTAAAGGTCTAGTAGGAAAACTCTTCTCTATATTTTTATGTTTCTACTGTGTCTTTTTATATCATCCTTTATCTTATACTTTATCCTTCATTTCATAATTTTCTTATTAATTATGGAGGTTTTTAAAAATTCATAAAACCAAGAAGTAGCAATAATAGAGAAGAAAGAAAAACAAAAAGCAAGGCCCAAGGCTCTGAGTACAATTGGCTAGGAAGGTTAAAAAGAAACAAAGCTCAAAATATGATATTTTATTAGTACTTTGAGTCTATTGAATTCTTGTTAATTGTAGGAAAAGGATGGCAAAAGGGAATCAGAACACAAAAAGAAGAAAGCAATAAGAAAAGCATCCTAAAGAAGGTAGAAAATTGGCGTGCAACACGCCCATGCAGACCAAAGCAAAGAACCTAGCATGCAACATGCCAGCAAAAGGGCGTGGCACGCCAGGACATGATTATAGGAAGCCAACATAGAGGCACAAAGCGGCATGTCACATGCCAACTCCTGGGCGTGCAACACGCTCGATGATTCACTTCCAGGATGGCTTTGTGATGAGCGGATATTTTATACGCTTTTTGGCACCATTTTCATATAGTTTTTATCATGTTTTATTTATATTTTATTAAGTTTTCATAGGTTTTAGTGAAAAATTCACATTTTTGAATTCTACTTTGAGTTTATATGTTTTTATGCAATTTCAGGTATTTTCTGGCTAAAATTGAGGAGCTAGAGCAAAAGTCTGATTCAGAGACAAAGAAAGCACTGCAAATGCTGTCTGGATCTGACCTCCTTGCACTCGAAAGAGATTTTCTGGAGATACAGACATCCAAAAGGTGCGTTCTCAACGGCTATGGAAAGCTAACATCTATAGCTTTCCAGAAATTTATAACTGGCTATACTTTGCTTCAGAATTGAAGCCCCAAAACTAGCGTTCAATGCCAGCCTCCTACCCTATTCTGGCATCCAGCGCCCAAAGGAGAAGAACCAATGTCCAACGCCCATAAAGGATCCCCTAGCCATCGTTCAATGCCCTAGAGGCCTTCTAACACATGGATCTCAATCAAGCTCAGCCCAAACACTCACCAAGTTCGCCCCAGAAGTGGATTTTAGCACTAAAAGGCTGTTTTACCCTTCTTATGTAGTCCTTAGTCATTAGCTTAGTATTTATTTGAGAAATTTTACAAACTCAGGGAAGGAGGACCTGCCATATTTTTTTTATCATTGTATTTTCTATCATTATGAGTTTCTAAACATCCTAGGTTGAGGGGAGGAGCTCTGCTGAGTTCTATGGATTAATAAAGTACTACTGTTCTATCTCAATATGTGTTTGATTCTCTATTCTAAGATGTATGTCCATTCTTCATCATTATGAATGCGTTGAACCAGCACAAGGTTATCTCATTCTACTTGGGTTCAGCATGAATCTTTCATCGGACAATGATGAACCACTAGCTTGATCATACATCTCTTAGACGGCTAATCCCCGACTTCGTTGGGGACTTCTCGAGACACCAGTTCAGCCGAGGTGCGGGGAGATTAGAGTCTTTGTGGTAGAGGATAGAACCAAAGGCGCAACATTCTCTAATTCAGAAGATTTGACCTTGTCAGTGGCATTTTGGGTAGGATCACTAAGGAGAATGAACTGCAGGAGCTTCACTCTCAATCAGACTGGATCCACACTAACCCTGGGGTTCAAATCTGGAGGAGTATTGGCGATCCCTTAAGAAAGGCGTTGATCACATACAGCCTGCCATAGAAGAAATCATTCACAGTTGAAGAAGAGAGTAAGACCAGATTGATCCAGAAGAACAAAGCATCTCCAAGCCTTAACCATCTTCATATCATTGCATTCACCATCAACTAAGTAACGTTTTATTTATTTTCCTTTTATGCAAATTAATCAAACAAACAACTCTTCTATCTGCCTGACTAAGATCTACAAGATAACCATAGCTTGCTTCAAATCACAATCCTCATGGGATCGACCTTGACTCACTCAGGTATTACTTGGACGACCCAGTGCACCTGCTGGTTCAGTTGGGCGAAGTGTAATTTCGTGCTACCAAGTTTTTGGCGCCGTTGTCGGGGATCATTCGAATTCGGACAACTGACGGATTATCTTGTTGCTTAGATTAGGTAATTTCCTTTTCTTTACAGGTTTAGTTTTATTTTACGTGAGTCTTTTATTTTCCTTTCAAAAAGCTTTCAAAAATATTTTCTTTTCTTTATCAATCTTTATTCTTTGTTTGAGTCTTTGTTCTTGTTCTTGTGTGAGTCTTTTTCGAATTTCTTGAGTCTTTTTCCAAAAAAATTTTCAAAGATAGTGTCTTTTATTTTAGTCTTGTGTCAATCTCTAAGTTTGGTGTCTTCTTGAGTCTTTTCTTTTAAAATTTTCAAAAATTGTGTCTTTGGTTTTCAAAATTTTTAAGTTTGGTGTCCTTTGCATGTTCTTGTTTTCTTTCAATTCTTTGAGTTTTATTCTTGGTGTTCTTCTTGATCTTCAAATTGTTCTTGTTTTTCTTCTTATTTTGATCTTAAAATTTTTAAGTTTGATGTCTCTTTATATTTTTCCTTGCAATTTTCGAATTCTAGGTGTGTTAGATCTAAAAATTTTAAGTTTGGTGTCATTTAGTTGTTTTTCTCTTTCTTCATTAAATTCAAAAATCAAAAAAATAAAATATCTTTTCTTATTTTTATCTCAATTTTCGAAAAAAGCAACAAAAAAAATTATAAATTTTAATTTCAAAATCATTATCTTATCTTATCTTGAGTTTTAAATTTCAAATTCAAATCTTTTCAATATCAAATCTTTTCAAAAATCATATCTTTTTCAAATTGCTATCTTATCTTTTGATCTTTCTTTAAAATTCAAAAAATCTTATCTTATCTTATTTCAATTTCAAATTTTAAAATTGAATTCCAAAATTTTAAATTTTAAATTTCAACATTCAAAATCAAATCTTTTTCAAAAATCAAATTTCAAATCTTATCTTTTTCAAATCTTTTTAAATTCTTATATTTTCTAATTTCAAAATTCAAAATCAAATCTTTTTAAAATCTTTTCAATTTCTATCTTATCTTTTCTAATTTCAAATTATAAATTCAAATCTTTTCTAATCTTCTATCTTATCTTGTTTTCAAATCTTTCTTAAATAGTTACTTGTTTTCTCTTTCTTCTTTTTCAAAATTTTCTAACTAATTCCTCTCTTCTAATTTTCAAAAATATCTTCTTTAATTTTCTCTCTTCTTTTTTAAAATTCATAATTTAACTTTCAAATCTTTTTAGTTAATTAGCTTTTAATTTTCAAATTCAATCAATAATTAAATTATCTTTGTTTCTTATTTCTCTTTTTACTTTAAATTTTCAAATTCCTCATCTCTTTATTCGAATTCTTCTTCTCCTTCTTCTATCTTCATTCTTCATTCTTCTCCTTTCTTTATTTCTTGTTTTCTTTTTCTTGTTTATGACCAGGAACAGAGATAGAGAACCTCTCTTTAAACCTGATCCTGAACCTGAGAAAACTCTCAGGAGGCGTTTACAACAAGCCAAAGTACAACACTCCGGAAGAAACCTCTCAGAAAATTTTGAACAAGAAGCTGAAGACATGGCAGCCAATGCTAATAATGGAGGAGATGCAAGAAAGGTTCTTGGTGACAACACCATAGCTACCCCTAACTTTTACGGCAGAAGTATCTCTATGCTAGCCATTGGAACTAACAACTTTGACCTTAAGCCTCAGTTAGTCTCTCTTCTACAATAGAATTGCAAATTCCATGGACTTCCACTGGAAAATCCACATCAATTCCTGTCAAAATGCTTGCAAATCTGTGACACTGTTAAGACAAATGGAGTGAATCCTGAGGTATACGAACTTATGCTTTTTTTCTTTACTGTTAGAGACAGAGACTAGGATATGGTTGGATTCTCAACCTAAAAAAAGCCTAGATTCTTCGGAGAAGCTGGTCAATACTTTCTTGGCCAAATTCTTTCCTCCTCAAAGGATGAGCAAAATTAGAATGGAAGTTTAAACCTTCAGACAGAAAGAATGTGAATCCTTCTATGAAGCATGAGAAAGATACAAGCAACTGATCAAGAGGTGTCCTCCTGACATGCTCTCAGAATGGTCTATCCTAGGTATCTTCTATGATGGTCTGTCTGAGACGTCCAAAATATCATTGGACAGCTCTGCAGGTGGATCACTCCACTTGAAGAAAATGCCTGAAGAGGCAAGAGAACTCATTAAGATGGTTGTAAATAACCAATTCATATACACCTCTGAGAGAAACCCTGTGAACAGTGGGGTCCCTCAGAAGAAAGGAGTTCTTGAAGTTGACACTCTGAATACCATATTGGCTCAGAATAAGATCTTGACCCAATAGGTCAATATAATCTCTCAGCATTTGACTGTAATGCAAGCTGCAGCTGGTAGCACTCAAGAAGCTTCCTCTGAAGTAGAAGCTTATGATCCTGACCAACCCACCATGGAAGAGGTGAATTACATGGGAGAACCCTATGGAAACACCTACAATCCCTCATGGAGGAATCATCCTAACCTTTCATGGAAGGATCAACAGAAGCCTCAACAAGGCTTCAATAATAATCAAGGTGGAAGAACCCAGAATAGGTTCAACAATAGACCACCATTTCCATCTTCTTAGGAATATATGGAAACCCCTAAACAGAGCCTTTCTGACTTAGTAACTATAGTCTCCAACCTCTTTAAGACCACTCATAGTTTTATTTCTGAAACAAGGTCCTCCATCAGAAATTTGGAGATACAAGTTGGTTAACTGAGCAAGAGAATCCCTGAGACTCCTCCTGACACTCTTCCTAGTAACACTAAAGTGAACCCAAAAGAAGAGTGCAAGGCCATCACCATTGAGGATGAGGCCGAATCTAGAGAAACTGAGATGGCGTTGAACGCCAGTGAGGAATACCTCACTGGGTGTTCAACGCCCAGCCTGGCAACAAAGCTGGTGCTGAACGCCAGTGAGGAATCCCTCACTGGGCATTCAACGCCCAAACTGGCAGGGAATCTGGTGTTGAACGCCGGGGAAGAGGTCCTCCTGGTGTTCAACGCCCAACTTGGCAAAGGAACAGGCGTTGAACGCCTGTGAAGGGATGCATGATGGGCGTTCAACGCCCAAAGAACCACCAGAACTAACGTTGAATGCCAGTAATGGCATACCTATTGAGTATTCATCATCCACTGAAGAAATTCCTATCCAAGAATTAAAGGACGCCAAAGCTCATGTAGAGATCATAAAGGTTCCTTTGCATGTACTCCTGCAGTGCATAAGCTCTGATGAATACTCATCCTCTGATGATGATGAAGACACTAGGGAAGAGCAAGTTGCTCGATACCTAGGAGCTCTCATGAAGTTGAATGCTAAGTTATGTGGTATAAAATCTATGGAGGAAGAACCTCCAGTGCTTACCAAAGAACTCAATACTTTAGTACAGCAGAAGCTACCTCAGAAGCTTCCGGATCCCGAACGCTTCCTAATTCCTTGCACTATAGGCACCATGACCTTTGAGAAGGCTCTGTGTGACCTAGGATCAAGTATAAACCTCATGCCACTCTCTATAATGGAGAAGCTGAGAATCTTTGAGGTACAAGCTGCAAACATCTCACTAGAGATGGCAGACAAATCAATGAAAAAAGCAAATGGCTTAGTAGAGGATGTCTTGGTGAAGGTTGAAAACCTTTACATCCCTACAAACTTCATTATCTTAGATACTGGGAAAGATGAGGATGAATCTATCATCCTTGGAAGACCTTTCCAAGCCACTACCAATGCTATCATTGATGTAGCTAAGGGAGGGAGGATCATATTCTGTTCAAGATGCCTCACCCCAACTCTCCCTCTAAGAAAAGAGAGATAATTGTGCAACACTTAGTGTTCCAACCATCTCTTTCAGTGTAGAGCTTTACTAAGCCCCCAAACAATAATTCTAAGTTTGGTGTTGGGCAGCCATCAACAAGCACTGAGAACAAAGGTACTAAGAAGAAAGTACCTAAAGGCTGGAGGGACAAGAAAGTCCCCACTAAAGGCCTCTCACCTGGCATGAGAGTTGTTTTCACTAAGAAGCCATTCATACCACATACAGTGAGTCATGTCCTATCTCTTGAGCATGTGGAGCTCATCCATAAAAAGACAGAAAGAGAGTACACTTTAAGGGGCAAAATTCTGAGCCCATATCCATCTCCTTAAAGAGCTAACCGTCAAGCTAATGACGTTAAAGAAGCGCTTGTTAGGAGGCAACCTAACCCTAATTAATTATTTTTATTTCTTTTAATTCCTAGCATGATCATGTGCAGCAGTTAGAACAAAAATGTTCAATAATGAAAACAGAACACTATGGATGGAGTGTCTTGCTGGCATTGAACGCCAGCCAGGGAGCACTGGCTGGGCGTTCAACGCCCAAAATGGCAGACTTGCTGGCGTTGAGCACCAGCCACGGAGCACTGGCTAGGCGTTCAATGCCCCAAATGGCAGCAAAGCGAAAACAGAACACTATGGATGGAGTGTCTTGCTGGCATTGAACGCCAGCCAGGGAGCACTGGCTGGGCGTTCAACGCCCAAAATGGCAGACTTGCTGGCGTTGAGCACCAGCCAGGGAGCACTGGCTAGGCGTTCAATGCCCCAAATGGCAGCAAAGATGGCATTGAACGCCAGCCAAGAGCATAATGCTAGGCATTCAACGCCCATGCAGAGGGCAGAGATTCTGAATTCCCTAGCCTCTCAGGATAAGTGGGTCCCACAGCATCTTTACCTTTCCTACTTCTTCACTCTTCTTTTTCCCACATCCCCATACACACTTCCCTATAAACCCTAACCCAATCACATCCATATCACTTCTCCAAAACCATCATAACTCTCACCAACCCCCACCCACTTTAAAATCTAATTTCCCTCCCATTTACCCCACCCATGACGGAAACCAACCCTAGCCTACTCCTAAAAATACCTGATGCCAAGGCATTTTGGCTAGTTTCACTGACCTTTTCTTTACTATTTTAGGGTAGTTTCATGCATTTTCTTAGTTAATAAGCAAGTTTTGGGTAGATAATCACTTACATCTTGATTCAAGCAAACATTATGAATTTCATGTGATTTTATGAGAATTATGCATGAATTGAATGACAAATTGGATAATGCATGTCTCATAACTTGGATTAGAGCTTTGATGCACTTTATTTGCTTGATTTCAGGACAAAGGAAGCAAGGAAGAGCCACATTAGCAGCCACGTTAATCTAATTAACGTGACCACTAACGTGAAATGGGAATAAACTTGCAACGTTAATGAGAAAAGTGATTGCCAATAATGCCTTCGAAACCATCATGGCCCACGTTAATTGCCACGTTAACTACATTAACGTAGTAGTTAACGTGGAGAGAAAGGGAGCTCCAGCGTTAGTGGTAAAAGTGAATACCTCTAACACTCCAAATTGGCAATTAGCCACGTTAAGAGTCACATTAACTCAGTTAACGTGAACTCTAACGTGGAAAGGGAAGACAATGCCAACGTTAGTGACACTCACCTTTGTCACTAACGTTGGACTAAGCCCAATTGGCCACGTTAAGAGTCACGTTAACTACATTAACATGAACTCTAACGTGGGAGGAGCAAGGAATCGCCAACGTTAGTGACATTCACCTTTGTCACTAATGTTGGACCAAGACTAATAAGATGGATCTTGTTGTTGCAGGAATTCAATATTGAAATTAGAGACAAGAAAGGAGTGGAGAACAAAGTAGCAGATCACCTATCCAGAATTCCTCATGATAAAGAAGGATCACATGATACAAGTGTAAATGAGTTCTTCCCAGATGAGCAGTTGATGACGGTTCACAGAGCACCCTGGTTTGCAGATATTGCCAATTTCAAGGCAACTGGGGCTTTACCTCTAGAAATCAACAAACATCAAAAAAGAAAGTTCATCAATGATGCGAAGTATTTTGTTTGGGATGAACCATACCTATTCAAGAAATGTTCAGATGGAATCCTTAGAAGATGTGTTTCAGAAGAAGAGGGAAGAGAGGTCTTATGGAAATGCCATGGCTCGTGCTATGGAGGCCACTTTAGAGGGGAAAGAACTGCAGCCAAGGTGTTACAAAGCGGATTCTTTTGGCCCACCCTTTTCAAGGATGCCAAGGAAGTAGCAAAAAGCTGCAATGAATGCCAAAGAGCTGGAAACCTACCCAAAAGAAATGAGATGCCACAGAATTTCATCTTAGAACTGGAACTGTTTGATGTATGGGAAATCGATTTCATGGGACCATTTCCAACCTCATATTCAAACAAGTATATCCTAGTAGCAGTGGATTACGTTTCCAAGTGGGTAGAGGCCATTGCAACCCCAACAAATGATAACAAGGTGGTCATGAACTTCCTCAGAAAGAATATCTTTAGCCGGTTCGGAGTCTCACGAGCGCTCATCAGTGATGGAGGGAGCCATTTTTGTAACAGGCCACTAGAAGCTCTTCTTCTACGATACGGGGTAAAGCACAAGGTTGCCACACCTTATCACCCTAAAACAAGTGGACAAACCGAGATATCCAACAGAGAGTTAAAAAGGATTCTGGAAAAGACTGTAGGAGCATCAAGAAAGGACTGGTCGAAGAACCTAGATAATGCTCTTTGGGCATACAGAACAGCATTCAAAACACCAATCGGGATGTCCCCATATCAACTGGTGTATGGAAAGGCCTGTCATTTACCATTGGAGCTTGAACACAAAGCCCTCTGGGCTCTCAAGCTACTAAATTTTGATAGCCTTGCCGCTGGTGAAAAAAGAGTCCTGCAGCTGCAGGAAATGGAGGAGTTCAGATCTCAAGCCTATGAAAATGCCAAGATCTATAAAGAAAAGGCAAACAGAAGACATGACCTCAATCTGACATCCAGGAGTTTCGAAAAGGGACAGCAAGTGCTTGATAAACCACTATTTTATGGTCTATAATGTGTTTAATTGTGTGATTTTATCATGATCTTTACCCACTTATTCATATGATTAGCATGCATTTATATTTTCTTCCTAAAATTATTACATGATTGAAAACTTGCTTCCTAGGGACTTTTAATTATATATTTTAATTCTCCTTTATTCCATTCGATACCGTGATCTGTGTGTTAAGTGTTTCAGGCTTTATAGGGCATGAATGAATTAGAGATTGGAAAGGAAGCTTGCAAAAATGGAAGGAACACAAGAAATTGAGGAGATGACCAGCGAGAAGTGACGCGGCCGCATGGCTCGCGCGACTGCGCGAAAGAGAGGAAATCGCAGTGACGCAGCCGCATGGCTCACGCAACCGCGCGGATTGGAATAGCACAAGTAACGCGGAGGCGTGGACGACGCACCCGCATGGCAGGGAAAACGCCAAATGACGCGGCCACATGAATGACGCGATCGCGTGATGTGCGCGATCTGCATAATCTGCAAAATTCGCTGGGGGCGATTTTGGGCCCTGTTTTGACCCAGTTTTTGGCCTAGAAAAGCATACTAGAGCCAGAGAACATGTAGAAACCAAAAAAATAACATTCATTCTACACAGTTTTTAGTTTTTAGATCTAGTTTTACTCCTCCTCTAGGTTTTTTCTCTCTACACACATTCATAGTTCTTAGGATTTTTATTTCTATTGCTTTTTGCATTGGGATATTGAGAAGAGTTATTACCTCATCAAGACTTCGTCATTCTAGTTCGTATTCTTTACTTGGCTCTACTCTTCCATGTCCTTTAATTTACTCAATTTTACTATTGGATTATTTTAGAATTTATTAATACAAGAATTACTTTTATTTTTAATTGATTTCTTTGATTTTTATTTATCATGTCTTTCTTTAATTCCTTTCCTATGTTATGAATTCTACATTCACAATGAGCGAGTAGTTCCCTAACTCGATGGGGAGTTGATTGAAAGGAACCCTTGAGTTGGAATGCTCAAAAGAAAAATTGTAATTGGGTTTATTGTTGGATTGCCCTCTAGTCACTGACACCAATCCCTTTTAATTGAGTTGGTTGGAACTTGTGACTAGAAGTAGCATTCCAACTTGTTTGACTTTCCCTTACCTAGTAAGGGATAACTAAACAGAACAACCTTCAATTATCAATTAATCTTGAGAGTACTTCAACAAGAATAGGGCTTCCAACTAATCTACTCCCAGTCAAGGCTTTTATTTAAATTATTTAATTCCCCTAATTTAATTTCCTGTTTATTCAACTCAAAACCTTTTTGAAAACATCTGATTAATAAAATAGCACACCTTTCTGCAACTCGTTGGGAGACGACCTGGGATTCATACTCCCAGTATTTTAATTTTAATTTTTGTGACACCCTTCTAAATTGATAAGCCAATTTTTGGTTGGTTAAGAACTATACTTGCAACGCATATCTTATAACAATTCTTGACTCGCCAATTTCCGCCACGTCAATTTTTGGCGCCGTTGCCGGGGAGTTACAATAGAGTGCTAAGTTATTGATTGAAATTTATTTATTTGCATTTTATTTTATTTTGCTACTATGAGCTGCTTGTTTCTTTCGTTAGATGACGTGTTCACTTCCTGATCCAAGCTTGCTAGTATTTGATCCTGAGATTGAAAGAACTATTTCAGGAATAAGGCAAGCTCGGCGTCGGTTAGTCCTCTTAGAGGGCGGATATGAAATGTCATTTGAGGAAGAAACCAGCCCCCGTTCTACTGATTCGGTTGATTTATGTGTAGGTGACATGGCAGCACCTAGGAGAGTTACTATCCAGGAGGCTGGATCCCCTGATTTTACAATGCAACCGTTTCAAGCTCATCACCCAGCGGTGGCTACAGACTTTGAAATAAAGACTGCACTGCTCAATTTGATGCCCAAGTTTCATGGCTTACATGCTCAAGATCCTATCAAGCACCTGAGAGATTTTCAAGCAGCCTGTTCTACTGTCAGGCGTGATGGTGCAGATGAAACTTCAATTTTTTTGAAAGCTTTTCCATTTTCTCTTGAGGGAAAGGCAAGCGAGTGGTACTACACTCAACCCGCAGCAACTGTATCCGACTGGGATACACTTAGAAGAGAATTTGTGGAAAAATTCTTTCCAGCTGAAGTTACTGATAAACTGAGGAAAGACATTTCCATGATTGTTCAGAACGAATCCGAGACTCTCTATGAATACTGGGAGCGCTTCAATAATCTTCTGGAAGCATGCCCCTACCATATGATTGACAAGATAGTGTTACTCGGTTACATCACACAGGGCATGAGACCCCAAGATAAGACCACATTGGAAAGTGCTAGCAATGGGTCTATGAAAAAGTACAAAACCACTGATGAGGCATGGCAATTGATCAGCGACTTAGCTAAATCTACTCGGAATCACAGGTAGAAACAAAGCCATTCAAAAACTATTGCAGAAGTATCCTCTAGCAGAGAGACTGCTGCTCTAACTCAGAGTATCTGTGAAATGACCAACTTGCTGAAGCAGATGCAATTGAATCAACAACAAGTTCAGCAAGCTCAACCTTCTCCACCACAGCAAAGCCAACAGTTAGTCCCACAGAGAATTTGCGGAGTCTGTGCTGATTATAGCCATTATACTGATGAATGTCCACAGCTCCAGCAGGAAGACAACACCGTGGCAGCCACTCATAACTTCTATGACCGCCCCAACCAAGGGTACAATCAGGGTGGCAATTACAGCCATGGATGGCAGGACAATTCTAGCCAGAATTGGAGGGACAACAACAACAACAGAGGAGGCAGAGATAATCAGGGAAATCAGAGGTGGAATAATAATAACAACAGGCAGCAGAACCAGAACCAGCCTTACAGAGCACCTCACCTGAGGCAATCCCAAGGACCACAGAATACCCAACAGCAAACCTCTCAAACTACTTATCCTTCTTCATCTTCTAATGACGACTTACTACAATCTATTGATCGGAGACAACAGACCATGGAAAATAACCTTTATGCTACACTAAATGGTCTGAAATTTACTTTGCAAGCTCTTGTCTCACAGATTGGATCAATGAATAACTCCAATAACCAGCCTTTGAGCTCCAGTGGAATCCCCTCTCAACCATTACCCAATCCAAAGGGTGGCATTAATGCCATCACCCTAAGGTCCGGAACCACACTGCAGGAAAGGAATCAGGAGGAGTCAAGCCCACCAGAACACGCCTCAGCTGAAGAGGTAGTGAAAATAGAAGATGTTGAAGAGGAAGAGGACATACAGGACATGGCTAAAAAAGAAGAATTCAACCACAGGAGGAAGCACCAAAGGGCGCAGACACTGTAGAAGACACCACTCCCATTCCATTTCCACAACTTGCAAGGAAGCCCAGGAAGCAGCTGGAACCTGATCCCAAAATGGTAGAGATATTCAAAAAGATTGAGGTAACTGTTCTTCTTTTTGATGTTATTCAACA
>NC_029793.2:86485136-86493280 GCF_000816755.2 Arachis ipaensis
AGTATAATGCCTTTGTCTATATATGATATTTTGAGGCTCCCTCCCTTAAAAAGGTCGGCAACTCGTTTTGTGTTAGCAGATAAAAGCATTATTACAGTGGCTGGAGTTGCTGAAGATGTATTAGTGGGCATTAAGGGGCTCATATTTCCCATTGATTTTTATATCCTGGAGATGCCCCAAAATGACTCAGAGAAGCCATCATCAATCCTACTCGAAAGACCATTCCTGAAGACCTCAAAGTTCAAATTAGATGCTTTTTCAGGAACATACTCTTTTGAAATAGATGGCCGAGTAGTAATCTTCAATCTGAATGGAGTTATGAAGCATCCTCCGGAGGATCATTCTATCCTCCAGTGTAACATCATAGATGAAACCGTGGCTGAAGTTCACCAGGAGGAATTTGAAGAGAAGTACATAGGACAAGGTCCAAGTGTGGGGACATTCTCAGAGGACAATGACAGTGCTTTACATTTGTTACCAGCTCCAGACAATCCAGAGCCTGACCATGATCAGAAGTTAGAATTAAAACCGCTTCCTCCACACCTCAAATATGCTTACCTTGAAGACGAGTAGAAGTTTCCAGTTATCATTGCAAGGGAACTCACTTCTCAACAGGAAGAGCAGTTACTTAGTGTGCTGAGGAGGCACAAGAAGGCAATTGGTTGGAGTTTGGCAGACATAGTAGGCATCAACCCTCAAGTCTGTAAGCATAGGATATTTTTAGAAGAGGGAGCAAGACCTGTCCGTCAACCCTAGAGAAGACTGAACCCCACTATCTTAGAGGTTGTCAAGAAGGAAGTGACTAGACTATTGGAGGCAGATATCATCTATCCCATTTCAGACAGTGAATGGGTAAGCCCAGTACAAGTGGTGCCCAAGAAGTCTGGAGTCACTACAGTGAAGAATGAGCATGGAGATCTCATGGCAACTAGAGTTCCATTTATTGATCAAATGCTGGATCGCCTATCAGGTAAATCACATTATTGTTTTTTAGATGGTTACACAGGTTATTTCCAGATTTATATAGCTCCTGAGGATCAGGAAAAGACCACTTTTACATGTCCTTTTGGGACTTATGCTTACAAGAGAATGCCCTTTGGCTTGTGCAATGCACCAGCTACCTTCCAAAGGTGCATGATGAGTCTTTTCTCTGATCTTATTGAGGACTGTATGGAAGTTTTTATGGATGATTTTAGTGTATATGGCAATTCCTTTGGCCTTTGCTTAGATGGATTATCTAGAGTATTAGATAGATGTGTCCGTATAAATCTTGTATTAAAGTTTGAAAAATGTCACTTTATGGTAAAACAAGGTATTGTACTAGGACATGTCGTGTCTAATACTAGCATTTTTGTAGATCCAGCAAAGGTGGATGTTATTTCTAGTTTACCTTACCCCTCCTCTGTGAGGGAAGTCCGTTCGTTCCTTGGCCATGCAGGTTTTTACAGGAGATTCATTAAGGACTTCAGTAAGGTAGCACTTCCCTTACCTAGACTACTGCAGAAGGATATTGAGTTCGAGTTCAGTGAGGATTGCAAACAAGCGTATGATAAGCTGAAGACCGCCCTGACTCAAGCTCCAATTGTCAGAGGACCAGACTGGAGCTTGCCATTTGAAATAATGTGCGACGCCTCCAACCATGCAGTAGGAGCAGCACTGGCTCAGCATGAAGGTAAGGACCCCTTTGTTATTGCTTATGCGTCTAAAACTTTAGATGCCGCTCAATCCAATTACACTACTACTGAGAAAGAGCTTCTTGCTATTGTTTTTGCTCTGGATAAATTCCGAGCCTATTTACTTGGTACAAAGGTAGTAGTGTACTCAGACCACGCAGCTCTAAAGTATCTATTAGCTAAAAAGGAGTCCAAACTGAGGATTATACGTTGGATACTGATATTACAAGAATTTGATTTGGAAATTAAGGATAGGAGTGGTAACCAGAATTTAGTGGTAGACCACTTGAGTCGCCTTGAGCACATTACAGATGATCCCACTCCTATAGCTGATAATTTCCCATTTGATAACCTGCAAGCAGTATCTGAGGTAGTCCCTTGGTATGCACCTGTAGCTAATTATCTAGTTAGCCGCACCTTTCGTCCAAACTTTTCTAAGCATCAAAGAGACAAGTTGAAAAGCAAGTCTAAATATTATATATGGGATGATCCATATTTATGGAGATGTGGTGCTGACCAGGTAATTAGACGGTATGTGCCTCAATCAGAATTCTAGTCCATCCTAGAGGCCTGTCACTCATCTGAGAGTGGGGGACATTTTGGCCCTCAAAGAACAGCTAGAAAAATCTTAGACTGTGGATTCTGGTGGCCTACTCTTTTTAGAGACGCTGCTGAATTTTGTAGATCTTGTTTCCCATGCCAAAAATTTGGTAATATATCCAAGAGGGATGAGATGCCTCAACAAATTATGCTTTTCTGTGAAATTTTTTATGTTTGGGGCATTGACTTCATAGGTCCATTTCCAAATTCTAATGGTTATTTTTATATATTGTTAGCTGTGGATTACGTTTTCAAATGGGTGGAAGCAATTCCTACCCGCACTGATGATGCTAACACTGTTGTTTCCTTTACGAGAAACCACATTATTTGTTGCTTTGGATCACCACGAGCAATCGTGAGCGATCAAGGCACCCATTTTTGTAACAGGAGACTAACAGGATTAATGAAGAAGCATGGGATAATTCATAAGGTTGCAACAGCCTACCATCCTCAGACTAATAGGCAAGCCGAGGTGTCAAACAGAGAGATAAAGCGTATCTTGCAGAAGATAGTCAAACCTCATAGAAGAGACTGGAGCATCAGGCTACAAGATGCACTCTGGGCATACAGAACAGCATACAAAACACCCATTGGGATGAGTCCTTTCCGCTTAGTTTACGGAAAAGCTTGTCATCTCCCTGTTGAAGTAGAGCACTGCAAGAACTGAAAAGCCTTCGCCTAGAAGCTTATGAGAACTCAAGACTATACAAGGAGAAGATGAAGGCTGTACATGATCAGCACATCAAGAGAAAAGAGTTCCAACCTGGGGATTTAGCCCTCCTTTACAAATCTCGACTGAGACTCATGCCAGGCAAGTTGAGATCAAGATGGGAAGGTCCATACAGAGTAGAGAAGGTCGAACCGTACGGAGTTTTTCACCTAAGTCATCCTTCAAGCTCTGAACTTATCAAAGTTAATGGACAATGTTTAAAGCTGTACCATGAAGAGAGGATGAAGAAAAACAAGGAGCTCGAGATCTTCCTCTTGGAAGATCCCCACATAGCCGAAAACTGAGCTAGTGGAGCGTCCAACTTACGGACGTTAAAGCAAAGTGCTAGGTGGGAGACAACCCACCATGGTATGATCGTTCTTTTCTTTATTCTTAGTTTTTCCATTCAATAACTCTTCTCTTTATTAGTACATTTCGTGCATCTGCATTTACATACTTTTATTTTTTAAAAAAAATGGTACGCGACGCGTCCGCGTCGCAGGTGATTGGAGAAAATAATAAATCGAACAGAGAGTCACGCGAGAGCATGGATGGAGGCGTGTCCGTGGCACAAATCGCCCCACGCGACCGCGTCGAGCGGAAACATTGGCCTCCCACGCGACCGCGTTACTCACGCGGCCGCGTGCCCTGGAATTCGACGTGAAAAGGGTGCACGACCGAAAGTTGTGCTAGAGTGGTGCTGGATTGGCGCTGAACGCACAATTCTTCCCACGTGGATGCATGGCTCACGCGTCCGCGTCATATCCTTCTAATGGCCACTCACACGATCGCATGCCCTACGCGATCGCGTTACCCAACATTTGGCGCAATAAGAGTTTGAACAGAGAGTTGTGCAAGTCCGAGGCTGCCCTCGCGCCAGTAGCATAAAACGGGTCACGCGACCGCGTGACCGACGCGACCGCGTGAATTAGTATAAGTGCAAGTCGCGCGACCGCGTGCCCCACGCGACCGCGTCGCTTGTGCCGCACAGCTTCCCTGATTTGCCAATTATCTTATCTTACTTTTCCCCAAATCCTATTTTCTCTTTTCCCTCCTTATTTCTTCCTTCTTCCTTTTTCCTTCTTTCTCACTTTCTATTCTCTCTCTCTCTCTCACCACCATTAATAAGGTTTTCTTTTCTTCTTCCCCCCTTACTTTTCTATTATTCTTCTTATTTTTTATGTTATCTTCTTTTCTTCTTTTTTTTTTTTACTTTCATTATCCATATTTTCTTTTTCTTTCTTTTTCCTTTTTACTTGGTGTTGGAAATTTATTTGAGTCATTGTTTCTCATTATACGCTTGTGGATTGTTGTAAAATTGTTTGGCAATTATATATTATTTTTTTTAAAGGGTTGCTTGCATGTTCACTTTAATACTTTCTATACCTTATTTACCATGCATGCTATGTGTTTGTGAAAAAGCCCATATGGCATCATGCATTTTTCTACCTTATTCTATTCTACTATTCAATGCTTGCTTTTCACAAATTCCCTTTATTATTGTATTAATTGAATTTAATTGTCAATACAAACGTGATGGCAAGTTTGTTACGAGTGTTAACACATTCCACCAATTAAATGCTTGATCTATGCTACTCATGCCTTTGCCTGCATGCCAATAAACCCCTTGCATTTAATTATCCTCCAATGCACTTGCTATATTTCTATTGTTGAACTTTTCACACGTAGTCATGACCATGTGTTAACAACATCCTCTTTATCGTGCACTGTTTATCACTTATACAACCCTATTCCTTGCTCTATCTCTTTGAATTTACGTTACTTTCTTTTTTTCCCTTTTCAGGATGGCCACCAAGAAAGGAAAAGAGAAAGCTACTCCCAAACCACCAGCAAAAGGAGGAACAAAAAGAGCATTAGTGGCAGAGCCCTCTTCAACTGCAGTTAAAGAAAGAGCCTTCCCAACAAAGGAGACTGCGCGATTTCCCAATCGCTACTGTGAGCAGATGTTTCCCATCCTGGCAGAAATGAGTTACAACAACGAATACCTTCTTCTCCTCCCAAACCATATTGCTACCTTTGTTGAGCCGCAAATTGCACAAAGACAATGGGGTTTCCTACAGAGACAGCCGAGGCAGGTCAATCTTTCTTGGCTAGTCGAGTTCTACTCCAACTTCCACCTGCCAACCCTGTAGTCTGTCTTTGTCCGTCAGAAGCAAGTCCCCATTACAGAAGAGGCCATTCAAAGAGCTCTAGGTCTTCCCCTTGTTCCAGGAGGATTGGACGCCTTTCAAGAAGCCGCACTCAAGCGCCAGATGTACCAATTTGACTGGGACGCCGTTCTTAGAGTTATCGCACTACCTGGCAGCCGTTGGATCTATGGATACCATCGTACCCGCCCTAAGGGAATATCGGCTTCAGCACTTACCTTGGAGGCTCGCGTATGGGCACAGATCATGTCCTATTACGTCTTTCCGAGCACTCACGAGTCCTCCTTCACTGCGGACATGGCCGTTCTACTATGGTGCATCCTTACAGACCAACCTCTGAACCTACCAAGACACATCCGGAATGCCATGGGACACGTACAAATTGCAGGCAACTTACCTTTTCCCGCCTTGGTCTCAGATCTTGTCTCAGTAGCTAGAATTTCCTACAGAGCTGGGGAAACCAAAGCCATGCTCCCACGCGATGATCAGTATGTCCCTAACGGGAAATACATCAGACCTCCACCAGCCACCACAAGCCATCCTACTGAACTAGTTGAAGATATTCCTTCTTCAACACCACAAGCACCTACAACAGACCAACTGCTTCATCAGATACTCGAAAGGTTGGATCGGTAGGAACACAAAGCTAAGATGAGAGAGCGCCGTAACAAGCGCCGATTCACATACCTCAAGGAGCTGATTATGGGAAAATTCAAGGACTCAGACACCCCGGACTCCACTTCCTTTACCAGCACAAGAAGCCATGATGGTTCCGACTGTGGAGATACTGCTACCAGCCCACCTTTGTTCCTGACAGATGCACCGAGGACAGTGCAAAGCCTTAAGTGTGGGGAGGTCGGTCAGTACCTGACTTCCGGAGGTAATTTCTCTTCCCTAAACACCAATAAATTAGGATATTTAGTTAGTTTTTCTTTTGTAGAATAGGATAAATTGCATAGTAATAGGTTAGTTGCATGCATGTTCTACTTGATTGAAAAGACAATAAGTTTTCCCTCTAAGACCCTATTTTTGGAACAAAATTTCACTAACTTTAATTAAAACTTTTATGTTAAATTTGCTTGAAGTTGTATTTAGAACATGATTTTTAAGCTAAAGAACACACAACCTGTGAGATTTGAGCCTTTATGCATGGTTACATTATTTAACCATAATTATTTTATTCTTGTGTGTTTACTTCTCTAAGATTGTAATCTATAATTTTTGTTTCATCCTATATGTTCAATGTTTATTATATTTGTATGCTTGAAACACACCCCATGAGACTAGCTAAATAACAAGATCCTAATAAGAAAAGGGGAAAGAAAAATGAAAGTTGAGAAATAAAGAAAAAGAGTAAGAAATAAGGCTAGGCACCAAGGGTTGAATCTTAAGGCATGTGTCTGTGGTGCTCCTGTGCAAAGGATATACTTGGATGAATAAGTGGTGCACGAAATTGTGATCTCAGGCAACGGCGCCAAAAACTCTGTACGCACATCTTAATAAATCGTTTTTCATTCACAACTTCGATACAACTAACCAGCAAGTGCACTGGGTCGTCCAAGTAATAAACCTTACGTGAGTAAGGGTCGATCCCACATAGAATGTTGGTATGAAGCAAGCTATGGTCACCTTGTAAATCTCAGTCAGGCGGATATAAAATAGTTATGGAGTTTTCGAACATAAATAATAAATAGATAGAAAATAAGGATAGAAACACTTATGTATATCATTGGTGAGAATTTCAGATAAGTGTATAGAGATGCTTTCGTTCCTCTGAACCTCTGCTTTCCTGCTGTCTTCATCCAATCAGTCTTACTCCTTTCCATGGCTGGCTTTATGTAAGGACATCACCATTGTCAATGGCTACTTTTTATCCTCTCTGGAAAATGGTCCGATGCGCTGTCACTGCATGGTTAATCGTCTGGAGGCATCACCCTTGTCAATGGCTGCATCCCATCCTCTTGTGAAAATGGTCCAAATGCTCTATCACAGCACGGCTAATCATCTGAGGTTCTCGATCATACTGGAATAGGATTCACCCTCCTTTTGCGTCTTTCACTACGCCCAGTACTCGCGAGTTTAAAGTTCGTCACAGTCATTCAATCCCAGAGTCCTACTCGGAATACCACAGACAAGGTTTAGACTTTTTGGACTCTCACGAATGCCGCCATCAATCTAGCTTATACCACGAAGATTCTGATTAAGAGATCCAAGAGATACTCATTCAATCTAAGGTGGAACGGAAGTGGTTGTCAGGCACGCGTTCCTGGGGGAATGATGATGATTGTCACGTTCATCACATTCAAGTTGAAGTGCGAATGAATATCTTAGAAGTGGAATAAGTTGAATTGAATAGAAAAATAGTGGTACTTTGCATTAATCTTTGAGGAACAGCAGAGCTCCACACCTTAATCTATGGAGTGTAGAAACTCTACCGTATGAAAATACATAAGTGATAATGGTCTAGGCATGGCCGAATGGCCAGCCCCCATGAAAGTCTAAGATAGCATAAAACTGATCAAAGATGTCTAATACAATAGTAAAAAGTCCTATTTATACTAAACTAGTTACTAGGGTTTATAGAAGTAAGTAATTGATGCATAAATCCACTTTCGGGGCCCACTTGGTGTGTGCTTGGGCTGAGCTTGAATGTTACACGTGTAGAGGTCAATCTTGGAGTTGAACGCCAGTTTGTAATGTATTTCTGGCGTTCAACTCTGGCTTGTGACGTGTTTCTGGCGTTTAACTCTAGACAACAGCGTAGAACTGGCGTTCAACGCCCTTTTACGTCATCTAAACTCGGCCAAAGTATGGACTATTATATATTGCTAGAAATCCCTGGATGTCTACTTTCCAACGCAATTGAAAGTGTGCCATTTGAAGTTCTGTAGCTCTAGAAAATCCACTTTGAGTGCGAGGAGGTCAGAATCCAACAACATCAGCAGTCCTTCTTCAACCTCTGAATCTAATTTTTGCTCAAGTCCCTCAATTTCA
>NC_029793.2:86493351-86500705 GCF_000816755.2 Arachis ipaensis
AATGTCTCCTTCTATGAAAGCTCCAGCTGAGTAACATAGATGGCAAATAAGATGAGAAAAAGCTAGCCTTGCCCCAGGAGAAGGCTTTTCAGCTATTTTGTAGAGTTCAAGGGAGATGACTTCATGAACTTCTACTTCTTCTCCAATCATGATGCTATGAATCATGATGGCCCGATCCACAGTAACTTCAGATCGGTTTCTAGTGGGGATGATGGAGCATTGGAAGAACTCCAACCATCCTCTAGCCACAGGCTTGAGGTCCAGTCTTCTTAATTGAACCGGCTTGCCTTTGGAGTTAATCAATTGGAAGTTAACTAGATTGAGCATTTTTTTTTTGTTTTGATTAATTCAGTACACGTTACTTGTTGAATTTTAATTTCTGCACATGTTTTCTTTCTTTATGCCTTTAAATTCATGCAACTAACTCACTGACTCACTAACTGTTTGAATTAATTCCTCAACTGCTCTAACCATTCTCTTCCATTAACCAAGAGTATTTCACTTGTTTATTGCCTGTGCTGTGTTCTTGTATGACAGGTAGGAGAGGAGAGACATCAACTCCTCCATATACCGAACCAGAGAGGACCCTTCATAGACTTAGAAGGGAAGCAAGAGGAAAGAGAGTACTGGGAGAAGAGGAATCTGAAGGAGAATCTGAGGACAATTTTGAGGAAGCTTTAGATCTCAACATGGATAGAGAAGTTCACCACCATGAGAGAGCTGATGGAAACAATGCCATTCCTGAGAGGAGGGTTCTTAGTTCATACATAAACCCAACCTCTGGGAATTGTGGTAGCAGCATCCAGAAACCACCCATTCAGGCCAACAATTTTGAGCTCAAACCACAGCTAATATCACTTGTGGAGAATCATTGTTCATTTGGTGGGAGTGCTAATGAAGACCCAAACCAACATCTCACAAAATTCCTGAGAATTTGCGACACTGTGAAGGACTGCATGAAATTTATTCACTGTTTCCTTGAGACGTTCCTGTGATTCTCAGGTTGATGGATATGGACATGGTGCATATGGAAGTGGTAGTTCTTGGGGGTAATTGGATTATAATTGGGGTGGGTAAGGGTTAGGGTCATATGGATGTGAATGGTGGTGGTTGGCTTGTGAGTGTGGTGGTTCATAGCTATATTGAGGAGGTGGGTTATAGGCATATGATGGGGCTTGTTGGTAACCACAAGGGGGTCCACCATATCTATCATATTGGTACGCACCTTGGAATGGCTCTTGACCATAGTAAACTGGAGGAGGTCGGTTGTCACGAGAAGGTCCACCGTAACTATTGTCTTGGCATGCATTGTAGAATGGTCGTTGTCCATAGTATCTTGGAAGGTGTTGTTCCCGAAAGGGTTGACCAGATCCTCGTGGCTCCTTCCATCTTTGATTGTTTCGACCTTGATGCATGTTCCTGTTATAGCTCCCATTCCTTACAACAATATTAGAACCAAACTCAAAGCGATGGGGGTGAGAACTCATAGTAACTAATAAAAATTAAAAACAAAAATAAAAATAAATAAACAAGCAAAATAAAATATTTACAATAACCAATATTAAGGCACACGTTTGCAATTCCCCGGCAACGGCGCCATTTTTTGACGATTAAATTCTTGCTAGTAAAGAAATTCATAAAAATATAATAACGTTGCAAGTATAGTTTCTAAACCAACAGAGAATCCTTTTGTACAAAAGTTTGGTTGTCACTTAAGCAAACACAATCATATTTATAACCGAAGTATTTAAACCTCGGGTCGTCTCTCAAGGAATTGCAGGGAAGTATGATTTATTATTGGTGATGGAAAAAGGTGTATTTTTTGGTTTTTGAAATAAAGAACAAATAATTTAAATGGCAAGAAAAATAAATTAATAATTATAAAAACTCTTGGCAAGGTATAAGAACTGGAAATTCCATCCTAGTTATCCTTATCAGGTGTGATGAGAATTGCTTATCACTCCCACTTAGTTAACCCTTACTAAATAAAGGAAAGTCAAGTGGACCAATCAATTTGATCCTTAAGTCCTAGTCAATTCCTGTGGAAAGACTAGCTTTAGAGCGATCCAAATCAATCAGCGAAAATTCCAATTTTCAATCAACTGCTAATTTTGATAACTCAAATGTCACCAATTACTTAACCAGAGCCAAAAGGAGAAAAATATAAATTATATTGAAAGCATCATAAATAGAATAAAACAATCATAAATCTGAAATATCGCAAATTATATTAAATAGAATATTCAAATCTAACATGAAAAGAATCATAAGCCAATTTGGCAACATAAGTAATTAACAAGTAAAAGCATTAGAGTAACTAAAAGTAGAAAAGAAACATAAAATTAAAGTTGGAAACATTGAACCTGGAATGGAGTAATAACCTTAAAGTAAAAGAAATCCTAATCATAAAACCTATGAGAGAGGAGAGAGGCTCTCTCTCTCTCTAAAACTACATCTAAAACCTAATAACTGTCTATTCTGAATGTTGTATGAATTGTTGTTATTGATTCCTCCATTCTCTGGCTTCTATTCTGTGTTTCTGGACTTGGATTTGGGCCAAAAAAGGGTCCAGAAATCGCTGGGGGCAACTTCTGCAATTTTCTGCACGTGGCGTCCGTCACGCGTGCACGAGGGTCATACGTTCGCGTCATTTGGAGTTTTTCCTTGTCACGCGTACGCGTCAGTCACACGTACGCATCGCTTGCGTTTTTCTCTAGGCACGCGTCCGCGTCGTCCGCGCGTACGCGTCACTGCGATTTCGCGCTAGGCACGTGTCCGCGTCGTCCACGCGTACTGATGTGTGGAAAACGATCCAACACAAAACTAACCGGCAAGTGCACCGGGTCGCATCAAGTAATAATAACTCACGGGAGTGAGGTCGATCCCACAGGGATTGAAGGATTGAGCAATTTTAGTTTAGTGGTTGATTTAGTCAAGCGAATCAAGATTTGGTTGAGAGATTTGTGATTTGCAGAATTTAAATTGCATAGAAAGTAAAGGAAATGGGTGAATTGCATGAAATTAAAGAGAACTGGAATTTAAAATGCTGAATCTTAAAGAGCAAGAAATTAAATGGCAGAAACTTAGAACGCAAGAAATGTAAATTGCAGATTCTTAAAGTGCAAGAAATGTAAATGGCTTGAATTGTAAAGGGAATTGGGAGTTGGATTTGCAGAAATTAAACAAGGAAAATTAAATTGCAACAAACAGAGAAGCAAAGGATGTCTTGAATTGAACCGGATCTTAAACAGAAAAGTAAATGAGCATGAAAAGCAGTAAACAGAGGATGTAAAATTGGAATTTAGATCTCAGGACCCAAGAGACTAGAAAACCATGTCTAGATCTCAATGCCTTCCTAGATCCAACAAGAACAATTGCAAAGAAATTAAAGAAGTGTAAAGTGCAGAAAGAGTAGAAACAGAAGCAATTAATAGAAATGGAAATTCAATTGTGCAGTAAAATGAAATAGAGAGATCTTAGGATGAGAATTAAACAGAATTCCTTCAATTCTCCAACCCAAGATCCAAGACGATTGTAACTGAAATTGAAAGCAAGAAAACTAAGAGGAAGGGAATTCAATTCTCCTTCCCCGAGACTTAGAAATTAAAATTTACTCCACACCAAAAGCTCTTCGAAAACTCTCTATGAAAACTAAAAGGAAAAGCTCTCTGAAAACTTAAATTCTAATCTATTTATACACTTTCTTCAAACGGTCTTCAAGCCTTCAATTGGGCCGTTGCTCTTGATGGAATTGGGTTGATGGAGGCCTTGATTGATTACTCTTGGAGTTTGGAGAAGAACCGAATTGAACTGGGTTTGAAATCATGAAAGCTTGAGTAAAAGTTGGAGTAAAAGTTGGAGGCTAACTTTTACTCCAACTTTTCACATCAGCACCCTTCCTTGCTGATACCAACGTTGGGGCAAAAGTTAGGGGTCTAACTTTTGCTCCAACGTTGGCCTCCCCTTGCATACTCATGGCGCCAACGTTAGCCAAAAAGTTAGGGGCTAACGTTGGCGCAAACTTTTGCTCTCCAGGGTGTGTTTTTCATGCGCCAACGTTAGCCAAAAAGTTAGGGGCTAACGTTGGCGCAAACTTTTGCTCTCCAGGGTGTGTTTTTCATGCGCCAACGTTAGCCAAAAAGTTAGGGGCTAACGTTGGCGCAAACTTTTGCTCTCCAGGGTGTGTTTTGTGATGCCAAAAGTTAGCCAAAAAGTTTGAGGCTAACTTTTGCTCCAGCTTTTGCCTAAAAGTTAGCCAAAAAGTTTGAGGCTAACTTTTGGTCCAGCTTTTTGCTTCCTCGTTCATTTTCAATTAATCCAAAAGTTTGGGCTAAAGTTTGAGGCAAACTTTTGCTCAAACTTTCTGTCCTCTCTTCCTCCTAACCATTCCTTCTTGCTTCAACCTTTCTCCAAGCTTTCTTCACCTATCATTAATCAACCAAACACATCAAAGCTATGCTCAAAATCATGAGATATTCATTCTTTCATAATATGTGACAATTATAGCATAAAACCTCATGAAATTGCATTAATTCACACATGGTTGATTAAATCAAAGGAAACATGAAAATCTACCCAATTGGCTTGCTTATGGCTCAAGAAAGTGCATAATTCAATTGGAAACAAAAGAAAAAGGCTAGTGAAACTAGGCTAAGATGACTTGTCATCACAACACCAAACTTAAAGCTTGCTTGTCCCCAAGCAAGAAATGATTTATTAAGAAGAAAGAATGAAATGGAGGAGGATGTTCATGCTAGTAGAGTGTTATTGGTAGTTCATGGGGTTTTATGTGGATATGTAAACACTCACCTCTTATTGATTCTTAAGCCTAGAAAGCCTCCTTCAAGCTTCAAGTGACATACTGCTATGACCTCTCATTATTTCTCTATCCTTGGCTATTGTTTTGTTCATAAGCTTTATTTGAGTGTCATGTGTAGCAAGTTTATTTCCTTTTCTTTATACTTGACACATTATTCACTATAGACACTTGGCTTACATTCCTTCTTAGAACATTGATGCCCAACACCTCTTTGGGCTACTAAATGCCTTGTAGTTAGGTTGCTCTTGATAGTGGACTTTCAGCTGATGATCCCGGGTTAGTTAACCCAAGTCATCAAGTGTTGATGCACTCCAAAGAGCTTAATAATCCAAGCAGATCCTAATACAAAGACACCACATGCATATATTCTAAGGTTCAAGCTATTGGTGTACAGCTTTGTTTCTTTTTGTTTTTCTTTTGTTCTGCCACTTTTTGGCTATTTCTTTTTCTCCCCTTTTTTTTCTTTCTTTTTGTGTTTTCTTTCTAACCAAGGATTTTTATTTGATTGAGATTCATAGATAGTAGGCCACTTTATACTTAGAAGGAGACATCCTAGTTCTTTTATTCACTAAAGTGAGCTATTATACAATCACACACACACCACCACTTACTTTTATTGTGCTTCTATCTAACAGAGAATTATCTCACTTCACATTTAAACTCCCACTCTGAGTTCTCCATACAAATATCTCTAGCAATCCCATCATAATCCGGATCACCATTTACCCTTTGGTGGTATCCCGGTTCACTAAAGCAAATTGATTTTAGTCCCAAGACTTTCTTGATTGCATCCGAGCTAAAATATACTTCCACTCCCCGCACATAGCTCTTGTATGTTGGGGCCTCACTAATGTAAAGCCTTGAGACATTGGCATAGAACTCTCTTATGATATTAGCATTGATTCGGGTGATTGGTGATATGAGTTCCTCCCACCTCCTCTTTCGAATTTTGTCCTTTATTTCTTGGCATCCATCATCCGGCAGCAAGAGTGGAATTTCTGGATATATCTTCTTCTGATTCATCCATTCGATTTGCATCTGATGGTACTGAGATTTGAATATCCATTGGTCATATTCAGGGGTGCTCTCCTCCACCATGGAATCTTTCCCTCTTCTTCGTTTGGTTCTTGAGGAAGAGGCCATGATCACTTGGTTGTTTGAGACTCTTGAGGTTAAAGGGATTGTGAAGAATGTTAGAGATTTTGATGTATGTTTGGAGAAAGATGAAATTTGAGGCCGAGCTTGTTATGATGAGAAATAATGAAGAGAAGTTTAAATGGTTGGAGTGCAAGGGTTCGGTCACATGCATGGCTTGGAGGTGGTATGTTATTTAAATGAACAATGAAGGGCTAGGATGCAATTAGATACTATGTGAATCAAAGGTGTGCATGTAAGGATGAATGAAGACAAAGCTTCCTTCTTCAATTGTCTCTGCCGTGATCATTTCAAGGAGTGACAGATTCTCTTTTTGAGGCATGTGATGAGATTTTGTCCTCATGCTATGCTTTCCTCTGTCTTGTCTCTTTCATAAAGTGTTCTTTGACCACCTAGTCATCACAACAAGACAACACACATTAGCTATATCAAACCGTGGCAATGGTGCTTTTCTCTTTTTTTTTTTCATTAACACTGTATGAATCACCATTCCTTATATCCATTTGAACCGTGACTTTTCTTGGAGGACACCAAACTTAATGTTTGGTCATATAGTTGAAAATATGTGTTTCTTCCTCCAACTAGTGAAATTGAAATCCCAATGTCATTCTTGGTCAAATGTTTATAAGAAATGTTTTCATCATAATTTTTCTTTTTCTCTCTCTTTTTTTTTTTATGAGGGATCAATTGTGTCCCTAAATCCGTGCACCAAATTTGTATTTTGCTTAAGGGGTAAATGTGAGATGCTAGTAGTAAATCACAATTGATGCCTTCATCACAGAATATGATTTCTTTTTAATTGAAAAGTCTCAGTAAGAGATAATGTATGATCATTGATGCATGAATTTTTTTTTTTTTCATGAGAAGAGAAAAACCAAACTTAGTGTTTGGTCATATGCTAGGCATAATATGTGAAAATGTTTGTAACACTGGTTTGGTGTGCTTGAAGGCACACCAAACTTTAGAAGTCTTAGCATATGAAAAAAAAAATTTGCATGCATTCATTGAGTTCGTCCATGAAAACAAATTTCATGCTCAGATGATCATAGCTTATTGAATTTAAAATGACATAAATCTTAAATCATGGGTTGCCTCCCATGGAGCGCTCTTTTATTGTCACTAGCTTAACATTGGAACTTTCTTTTATGGTGGTTGAGATTTGTAGTGCCTCAACTTGTCTCCCCTGACTGTGATCCTCCTCTTTGTTCTCTGGTGTTCAATTTCAGCATGTTCCAACGAGAGTATGTTGCTAACATTGTAATAGTCATCAGTCTGTCGGCTTGCTCCCAGTTGTTGATATATCAACTGCACTTTGTCACCTTTGGAAAGCCCCTCTGTTGGAATCTTCCTGTTCTTCCAACCCCTTTTTGTTTTGTTTCT
>NC_029793.2:86500798-86524682 GCF_000816755.2 Arachis ipaensis
TTTTTTTTTTTTTTTGTGAAGGGTCAATTGTGTCCTTAAATCCGTGCATCAAAGTTTGGTGAACATCAAACTTGTATCTTGCTTAAGGGGTAAATGTGAGATGCTAGTAGTAAATCACAATTGATACCTTCATCACAGAATATGATTTCTTTTTAATTGAAAAGTCTCAGTAAGAGATAATGTATGATCATTGATGCATGATTTTTTTATCTTCATGAGAAGAGAAACACCAAACTTAGTGTTTGGTCATATGCTAGGCATAATATGTGAAAATGTTTGTAACACTGGTTTGGTGTGCTTGAAGGCACACCAAACTTTAGAAGTCTTAGCATATGAAAAAAAAAATTTGCATGCATTCATTGAGTTCGTCCATGAAAACAAACTTCATGCTCAGATGATCATAGCTTATTGAATTTAGAATGACATAAATCTTAAATCATGGGTTGCCTCCCATGGAGCGCTCTTTTATTGTCACTAGCTTGACATTGGGGCTTTCTTTATGGTGGTTGAGGATTGTAGTGCCTCAACTTGTCTCCCCTGACTGTGATCCTCCTCTTTGTTCTCTGGTGTTCAATTTCATCATGTTCCAACGAGAGTATGTTGCTAACATTGTAATAGTCATCAGTCTGTCGGCTTGCTCCCAGTTGTTGGTATATCAATTGCACTTTGTCACCTTTGGAAAGCCCCTCTGTTGGAATCTTCCTGTTCTTCCAACCCCTTTTTGTTTTGTTTCTGCGTTTCATCCTTTCTTTTGTTGACCTTTCTTTTCTGGCCGTAGGCTTACCTTGGGGATCTTTCATTCTTTCAGTGGCTAATACTCCAATATTCTCTTGGACTTCTTCATCAGTTTGCACAATCTTTTGTCTTGGGATGTTGTTGTGAATCGCCTTGTTGCTTTCTTCCTTTAACTGTGATTCTTCCTTGTCAAGTTCCATATAGTTTTTCTTCTCATTACCAAAATGTGCTTCTGGTAACACCTTCAGAGTGACACTCTTATCATGCATTCTGAGAGTTAATTCTCCTTCCTCTATGTCTATGATAGCTCTAGCAATGGCCAAGAATGGCCTTCCCAGAATAATAGAGTCACCATCATCCCCATCTAAATCCAGAACCACAAAATCTGCAGGGTATATGAAATTGTCCACCTTGACCAGAAGGTTTTCAATCATACCCCTGGGGTATACTGTTGACTTATCTACTAGCTCTAGAGATATCTGTACTGGTTTAACTTCTTCTATATGCAACTTTTTTACCAAGGATGATGGTATTAACTTGATACTTGCTCCTAGATCGCACATTGCTTTAGTGATGGTTAATTCCCCAATGGTGCAAGGTAGCAAAAAGCTCCCTGGGTCCTCAAGCTTAGGAGGAAGTCCTTTTTGAATCAAGGCTCTGCATTCCTCAGTAAGCAGTATAGTTCCTTTCTCATCCCAACTTCTTTTCTTGTTGATAAGCTCCTTCAAAAACTTGGCATACAGAGGCATTTGCTCAAGTGCTTCAGCAAAAGGAATATTGATTTCCAGCTTTTTGAAAGTCTCAAGGAACTTGTGAAAATGCTGGTCCTTGGTTTCTTTGTTGAACCTCTGGGGATATGGCAGTGGAGGTGTGATGCTTTTTCCTATTTGCTACTGTCCCTGAGTCACTTCTGTTGAACCGTGTGTCTGGTTGTCTTTTTCTTTGAGTTTCTCAATTCTCTTGTTTGGCATCACAACTGGATCCTTGGCTTTATCTGCCTTTGTTTGCTCCTCATCTTCTATTGCACTTTTGCTGCTCTCTGCTTGCTTCTTTGTAGTGTCATTATTGCTCATCAATGTTCTCCCACTCCTTAATTGTATCGCCTTGCATTCTTCCTTAGGATTTGGAATTGTGTCACTCGGCAGAGAGCTTGAGGGTCTCTCAAGAGAAATCTGCTTGGAGATTTGCCCCATCTGTCTCTCTAGGCTCTTCAGGGATGCTTCATGATTCTTGGTTGTTATTTCCTGGTGTTTCAACATTTTGTCTATCACGGCCTCCAAGTTAGTGATTCTTTGGGCTTCAGGTGATACTTGAGGTGGGTTATGAGATGTGGGTGGTGGATGGTAGGCATTTTGGTTGGTGGGTTGGTTATTATTTTGGTACTGGTTGGGGTTGGGGTAGTTGTTTTGAGGTTTTCTGTAGGGGTTTTGGTTAGTTTGCTGCTGGTTGTGGTTTTGGTTGCTTCTTGGGTTGTTTTGGTTTGAGTTCCTCTGCCATGGTTGTTGGTTTTGAGTATGATTATCTCCCCATTTGAGGTTTGGGTGGTTCTTCCAGGATGGATTGTATGTATCACCATACACTTCATTTGGTCCTTGGTTGTGCATATACTGTACTTGCTCTTGTTGTTGTTCTTCTTGAGTTTCCTCATTCTGTCCTCATGTGGTTGATGGTTGGCTAGTGTTAACTGCTGCAACTTGGAGACTATCAATCCTCTTGGCCATTTGTTCAAATTGTTATTGAATTTGCTGCTGCATCATCTTGTTTTGAGCCAAGATTGAGTCCACTCCTTCTAGCTCCATTACTCCTCTTCTTTGTGATGGTTGGCGGTTTCTTTGATGAGCAAAGAAATATTATTGAACCAAAGTGATGAGTTGTGGCTTTAGTTCAAAATTGTTTGCATTGACATTTGGAGTTAAGATGCTACTTCCACAATGTCTAGGATTTGCAAAAGTATAGGAAGCTAAAACTCTCCTCTGGGGTGGATTGTTATTGTTGTTGTCTGCTCCACCTGGTGGATAGGTTGAATGTTCCTCCATATCTTAGAATTCTTCTTCCGATTCCTCTTCTCCAACAATATTTTTCCCTCTTTCAGCTCTTCTTAACCTTCTAAGAGTTCTTTCGTCTTGTTCATGAAAGATGGGTGTATTTCTTCTTGTACCTGACATACAAGCAGAACATAAGAAACACACAAACCAGTGACTCTTCAATCTACTGCTAGAATGAAGTTTTAGTTAGCTTAAGCAAAAATTCAAACAGTTAGTGGGTTAATTGAAAATTAAAGGAACAGAAAATAAAAATGCTAGATCTAGATCACCACCTCACTTAATCATTGTCAATCTATTCAATCTCCGGCAACGGCGCCAAAAACTTGATGTGTGGAAAACGATCCAACACAAAACTAACCGGCAAGTGCACCGGGTCGCATCAAGTAATAATAACTCACGGGAGTGAGGTCGATCCCACAGGGATTGAAGGATTGAGCAATTTTAGTTTAGTGGTTGATTTAGTCAAGCGAATCAAGATTTGGTTGAGAGATTTGTGATTTGCAGAATTTAAATTGCATAGAAAGTAAAGGAAATGGGTGAATTGCATGAAATTAAAGAGAACTGGAATTTAAAATGCTGAATCTTAAAGAGCAAGAAATTAAATGGCAGAAACTTAGAACGCAAGAAATGTAAATTGCAGAATCTTAAAGTGCAAGAAATGTAAATGGCTTGAATTGTAAAGGGAATTGGGAGTTGGATTTGCAGAAATTAAACAAGGAAAATTAAATTGCAACAAACAGAGAAGCAAAGGATGTCTTGAATCGAACCGGATCTTAAACAGAAAAGTAAATGAGCATGAAAAGCAGTAAACAGAGGATGTAAAATTGGAATTTAGATCTCAGGACCCAAGAGACTAGAAAACCAAGTCTAGATCTCAATGCCTTCCTAGATCCAACAAGAACAATTGCAAAGAAATTAAAGAAGTGTAAAGTGCAGAAAGAGTAGAAACAGAAGCAATTAATAGAAATGGAAATTCAATTGTGTAGTAAAATGAAATAGAGAGATCTTAGGATGAGAATGAAACAGAATTCCTTCAATTCTCCAACCCAAGATCCAAGACGATTGTAACTGAAATTGAAAGCAAGAAAACTAAGAGGAATGGAATTCAATTCTCCTTCCCCGAGACTTAGAAATTAAAATTTACTCCACACCAAAAGCTCTCCGAAAACTCTCTATGAAAACTAAAAGGAAAAGCTCTCTGAAAACTTAAATTCTAATCTATTTATACACTTTCTTCAAATGGTCTTCAAGCCTTCAATTGGGCCCTTGCTCTTGATGGAATTGGGTTGATGGAGGCCTTGGTTGATTACTCTTGGAGTTTGGAGAAGAACCGAATTGAACCGGGTTTGAAATCATGAAAGCTTGAGTAAAAGTTGGAGTAAAAGTTGGAGGCTAACTTTTACTCCAACTTTTCACATCAGCACCCTTCTTTGCTGATACCAACGTTGGGGCAAAAGTTAGGGGTCTAACTTTTGCTCCAACGTTGGCCCCCCCTTGCATACTCATGGCGCCAACGTTAGCCAAAAAGTTAGGGGCTAACGTTGGCGCAAACTTTTGCTCTCCAGGGTGTGTTTTGTGATGCCAAAAGTTAGCCAAAAAGTTTGAGGCTAACTTTTGCTCCAACTTTTGCCCAAAATTTAGCCAAAAAGTTTGAGTCTAACTTTTGGTCCAGCTTTTTGCTTCCTGGTTCATTTTCAATTAATCCAAAAGTTTGAGCTAAAGTTTGAGGCAAACTTTTGCTCAAACTTTTTGTCCTCTCTTCCTCCTAACCATTCCTTCTTGCTTCAACCTTTCTCCAAGCTTTCTTCACCTATCATTAATCAACCAAACACATCAAAGCTATGCTCAAAATCTTGAGATATTCATTCTTTCATAATACGTGACAATTATAGCATAAAACCTCATGAAATTGCATTAATTCACACATGGTTGATTAAATCAAAGGAAACATGAAAATCTACCCAATTGGCTTGCTTATGGCTCAAGAAAGTGCATAATTCAATTGAAAACAAAAGAAAAAGGCTAGTGAAACTAGGCTAAGATGACTTGTTATCACGTACGCGTCACTGCCATTTCGCGCTAGGCACGTGTCCGCGTCGTCCACGCGTACGCGTCACTGCCATTTCGCGCTACGCACGTATCCGCGTCTTCCACATGTACGCGTCGCTGCCTTTTTCTTCAAAACTCCATTTTTGTGCTTTCCTTCCATTTTTGTATGTTTTCTTTCTGTCCTCTAAGCTATTCCTGCCCTATGAAGCCTGAAAATACTTAACTCACAAATCACGGCATCAAATGGTAATAAAGGATAATTAAAATTAATATTTTTAAAGCATAGGAAACATGTTTCGACATATATCATAAAATAAGGAAGAAATAGTAAAACCATGCAATTCATATGAATAAGTGGTTGAAGAATTGATAAAAACACTCAATTGAGCACAAGATGAATCATAAAATAGGGGTTTATCACTTTGGCGTGCCATGCCCAGCTTGGCGTGCCACGCCCCTTTTGTGGCCTTCAACCTTGCTCTCTGGAAACTTACACTGGCGTGCCATGCCCAGCTCTTGGCGTGCCACGCCCATGTAAAGGCTTTGGGTGTCCTCTTTTGAAAAACTATGCTGGTGTGCCACGCCCATGAAAAATTTTCAAACATGCTTCTCTGGAAATCATAACTGGCGTGCCACGCCCAGTTTCTGGCGTGCCATGCCCATATAGAGGACTTGAGGATCCTTTCTGGAATTCAATACTGGCATGCCACGCCCAGCTCCTGGTGTGCCACACCCATTCATTTTTGTGGCATTTGTTCCACGTGGCACGCCAGTTTCACACGCCCAGCTTGTTTTATTGTTTTCTTCCCATTTTGTTTCTCTTTTCCACTTGAAATTCAGCATAACCCCATTTCAAAGCAATGTACCATAATATTCATCATTTAACTCATGAATTGCAATGATTAAATGAGATTATGCTCTTTTATGGTCCTTTTTATGCAAGAAAAAAGGATAAATGATGCAAGTCATCACAACACCAAACTTAAGCGTTGCTTGACCCAAGCAAATCAATGTGAGTAGTTCTTAAATAAATTAAGACTTGACCTTGAATGGATGCAAAACATTACTATGGATGAGGTTAAGTGTTTAACACATGAATATTTTGTTTCAATGTCACAAGGAACTTCTAGATCCTTGAAGGTTCTTCCATGTATAAGCTTCAGGGGCCCTTTTTATTGATTGTCACCTTGAAGTAGCAAGAGTTATTTCATTCTCTTTTGGTTGTTCTTTCCTTTTCACTTTTTCTTTTTCATTGACCACGACTTTAAATGTTTTGTCTCAAGACAACCCTTTCGGTAGGCTTTCAATTAGCACTCCCAAACCAGTTGGCTTTAGGGTACTAGGTGTTGAAACACCCCTAAGAATTTACTTACCTAGGTCTCTTCTTGACACATCTTCACCACAAGCATATACTAGGTTTTCTAACTCTTTTGAGCTATTTCGTGTTTCTTTCCATCCTAGTAGTTGATGCTCAGAGCCTTGGGTCTTTATTGCTTACTACTTCTTGGTTCTATGGATAGTCAAGAAGCACCCTTTTGCCTCTACTTGTCATACCTTTCAAGCCTAGTTGATTCAGTTCATTCAATGTTCTACACTTAGTTTCTTATCTCTTAGTTTTTGAACAGTCTCACTTGGTCTTAGTCTCTTTTGCTCTCGTTTTTGTAACAACTCACAACAACTCTTATAGAAACAAACTATGCTTTTATTGATGTTGATGAAACTTGAACTAACATTGCAGTTTCTTTCTTGTAATTCAAAGGACTCATAAAAGACTTCAGGACATAAGACTAAGCATTAAAACATAAACTATCCTAACACTGTAACTTATTATTAAGCAGAAATTAAAACATAAAGAAACTAAACAGAAATTCAGTAATTTGAGAGTGTCAACCATGGAACTCAACAACCTTGAGCAGCTTTAGTTCATTGGCCCTTTTCCTTTGTCTTTCTTTTTGGAAGGGGAGGAGTCATCACCATCCTTCTTGGAGAATTCTTCTTGTGCCTTTTTATTCTTGGGCTTCCAAAATCCTAGCCTCCTCATGTAATTTCTTTCATCTTCCTTGTGCTTGGCCAGAATTTCCTTTTGTCTTGCACTCAACTCCTCCATTCCTTGCATGAATGTTGGGTATCCAAGGTTTAAGGCAGCCACAGCATTACACAAGTGATTCAGCTTCGCTTTTGTGTAGATATCATATTGCCTCCTTGAAATAGTTCTGGCATCATAAAGATTCCTGAACTCAGCAAGGTTCCTCTGCTGCCATTTATTTTGCTCCACTATCTTGTTGAGTACGCTTTGCATCTCTCCCCAGTCGAACTGTTCTTGCTGCACCTTCCTCATGTGCCCCAAACTCCCTTGGAGTTGTTGTATGTTCTCATTCACTTGGTCCCATTTCTTTTGTTGATCCTTAAGTTGGTTGACATCCTCTCTCAAATGGTGTATATCTCCCTTCATTTGGTGTATATCTCGCTTCAATTGCTCCCAGTTGAGACCTTCAAGAAATTGTTGGTATTGTTGGTATAGTGGTGGTTGAAGTTCTAGGTAGTGTGGTTGCTCTTCTTGTTGTGGTTGCCCTTGTGGCACATGAGCATGAGCTCTATACTCCCTTCTTCTCTCAAGTGGGTTGACAGCCACCACTTTGGCCATCTTCTTGGCAGTTATGAGCTTGTCTTGTTCTACCAGCACCTCATCAATAATCTTCTCAACCCCTGGTTCATCACATAGCCTTTGGATAATGCTGGGGAAGGCCAACCTTGTGCTATCCTTAGTGCTTTTCAGCACCATGTTGATGTTGTTGGCAATCATCTCCCCAACATTCATATTTTCCCCTTTCATGATGCGGTATATGAGCACAGTCCTTTCCACTGTCACCTCAGAAGTGTTGGAAGTAGGATTGAGAGATCTTCTCACAAATCCAGCCACCCCCTAGCTTGGGGCTCAAATCCCTTCTTCTCAGCTGGTTGGGTCTCCCATCTTTGTCATTTATCCATTGCACATTCAACACACAAATCTCATTGAGGATTTCATCAAATCCTGGGTCTTCTTACTTCATTCTTTCTTCAGAGCTCCGAGTGGAGCTTGTTTTCTTCACCATGAGCATCTTGTCTATGTTAGAGGGGCTGTAGTCAATGGTTTTCCCCTTAACATAGCAAAGATATTGCCCTAGCTGAGGCACAACATTGGCGTAGAATTCTCTAACCAAGCTTTCCACCACTGTCCTAGGTGGGTTACACAAGAGTGCCCACCCTCTGTTGTTGATTTTTCTATTGATCTCAGGGTGTTCATTCCTTCCCAATTGGAAGCCAACCTCTGGAATAATTTTTCTCTCACTCACCCAACCATAAAATTAGTTTTGGTTGAATGAAGAGAGGAACTTGTGTTCATCGTAGCTTGAGGATCCTGAGGTTGGTTCCTTGGTCTTTCTTTTCTTTGATGATGAGGCTCTTGATGGTGCCATTGGGATGAAGAATGGGTGTTTGAAAGGCTAAAGAGAGTTGAAGAAAGTTGCAAGAGAACAAGCAAAATACAGTTTTGGTCCATCACCAAACTTAGGACATGATTTTCCCTAATCAAGTAGAAGAGGAAAGGTAAGGAAAAGAGGAAGGAGATAAGAAGAAAGAAGGAATTGTGTGGGTTCTTTTCGTGTGTGAAGTTGGGGTTTGAAGTGTGAGGAGAGGTGGGAAAGTAGGGGGTTTTTATAAGGGTGGAGAGTGTGGTCTGAATGGTGGGAAGTGAAAGCAATTCAATGTTTTCCCACTTAGGGAGTGGCGCCTAGCGTGGGAAGAGGCGCCAATCCTTATCCTTCTTTGCTTCCTGCATGTGTTGAGTTCTAAAGTGCAAGTACACTTTGACTTCTTGCTTTATGAGCTATCAATCATGTGGGCCCGATTCTCTCTCTTGAAAATAAAACCGAAACCCCATCAGTAATGACAAAAGAATCCTTCACATTCCTTGTAGTGTTAATAAAATTGCAACTGATGAGTGTCCCTTGAGACACCAAACTTTAATTCCATTGCATCTAATAAATTGTGTTCATCATTGGGTTTTTAATGTGTTCATAAGGATGAATTAACTTTAATCCTTTCACATTCTTTTGCTTCTAACCCCTTCTGAACTCATTTAGAACCAAATTTCATGCATTTACCAATTTATTAAATGCTTTCAACTTGAATGGTATTGGGCTTGCTAGGTGATCTTCATATGGTGGTGGCCACATCAAACTTAAACTCTGGGCTTACTTTCAACTTTAATTTGTTCAAATGGTTGTAAGCCTAGATTAAGTGGATTGGTGGCCACACCAAACTTAGCTTTTTAGCTAGTTCTTAGCCCAATTACTCATCATCAGTGAATCTATTCATCAAATTGCACTTTCAGAGAAAAAGAAAATAAATTGAAGATTTCCTAACTACCAAAACTGATATTTAAACTTCATAATCTACTACCTTCAATCTACCTTTAGGAAGCAATGAAACAATAATATTAAACTGAAACTTAAACAACCTAAGTTGACAATTTTAAGCTATTTCTAAGAAAGCAGTAAATCAAAAGGATATAAAGTGTTGGGGTGCCTCTCAACTAGCGCTTCTTTATCGTCACTAGCTTGACGTTCTTCCTTCCTTAGCTGAGGTTGTAGCTCACTCTCTTCTCATCCAGTGAGTCTCCCAAGTAATGCTTGAGTCTATGGCCATTCACAGTGAAAGTTCTTTGTGTTTTGTCCTCCATGAGCTCTACATGACCATAAGGTGATACCTTGAGGATGGTGAAGGGTCCAGACCATCGAGACTTAAGCTTCCCTAGGAAGAACTTGAGTCTTGAATTATACTGCAGCACTCTCTGACCTTCTATGAACTTTCTTCTTGCTATCCTTTGATCATGTCACCTCTTTGTGTTTTCCTTGTAAATCTTTGCATTCTCATATGCTTGATTCCTAAACTCTTCCAACTTATTGAGTTGCATTAGCCTCCTTTCTCCAGCAGCTTGATCATCAAAATTCAGCATTTTTAGAGCCCAGAATGTTTTATGTTCAAGCTCAACTGGTAAGTGACAAGCGTTACCAAACACCAATTGGTATGGAGACATCCCAATGGGTGTTTTGAAGGCTATCCTATAGGCCCATAAGGCATCATCCAGCTTTTTAGACCAATCCTTTCTTGAACTTTCAACAATTTTTTCAAGAATTCTTTTGAGCTCCCTGTTTGAAATCTCAGCTTGCCCGTTGGTCTGTGGACGGTATGGAGTTGCCACTTTGTGCTTCACTCCATATTTAGAGAGGAGTGCTTCAAGTTGCTTGTTGCAGAAGTGTGTTCCTCCATCACTAATGAGGGCTCTAGGAACTCCAAATCGGCTAAAGATATTCTTTCTCAAGAAGTTCATCACAACCTTGTTGTCATTTGTTGCTGTGGCTATGGCTTCTACCCACTTAGACACATAATCTACAGCCACCAATATATAATTGTTTGAGTAGGAAGATGGGAAAGGTCCCATAAAATTAATTCCCCACACATCAAACTATTCTAATTCCAGTATAAACCTCTGTGGCATTTCATTTTTCTTAGGTAGATTACCAGCCATTTGGCATTCATCACACCTTGATACCAATTCCTTTGCATCCTTGAACATGGTTGGCCAATAGAACCCACATTGTAGCACCTTGGCTGCAGTTCTTTCCCCACTGAAATGGCCTCCATATACATATCCATGGCACTGCCAAAGCACTTCCTGCCCTTCATCTTGTGAAATACACCTTCTCAAGATACCATCAGCACACTTTTTGAACAAATATGGCTCATCCCAAGTGTAGTGTTTATCATCTTTGATTAGATTTCTCCTCATGTGTCTGTTGATGTTAGTTGGTAGTTCCCCAATAGCCTTGAAATTGGCTATGTCTACAAACCAAGGGGCTTCTTATATCATCATCAACTACTCATTAAGGAAGCTTCCATTCACTGCAAATTGATGTGCATCATCTTCTTTTTGTGGAATCCTTGAAATGTGGTCAGCCACTTTGTTTTCTGCTCTACTCCTATATTTAATTTCAATGTCGAACTCTTGGAGTAGCAGGATCCACCTTATTAGTCTTGACTTGGACTCTTGTTTGGTAAGCAAATATTTGAGTGCTGCATGATCAGTGAATACAATTACTTTAGAGCCAATAAGATATGATCTAAACTTATCAAAAGCAAAGACAATGGCAAGTAATTCCTTCTCTGTAGTGGTAGAGTTCCTTTGATTCTCATTGAGGACTTTGCTGGCATAATAAATAACATGCACCAACTTGTCTCTCCTCTGTCCTAAAACAGCACCAACAGCAAAGTCAGATGCATCACACATCAGCTCAAAGGGGAGATCCCAGTAGGGTGGTGCCATGATAGGTGCAGAGGAGAGTTTGATCTTAAGTTCTTCAAAGGCTAGCATGCACTCTTTATCAAAAACAAAAGGTACATTAGAGACAAGTAGGTTGCTCAAAGGTTTGGCAACCTTTGAGAAATCTCTAATGAACCGCCTATAGAAGCCTGCATGTCCTATAAAACTTCTAACTGCTTTGATTGCAAGGTGAGGGTAACTTTTCAATCACCTCCACCTTAGCCTTGTCCACATCTATGCCTCTTTTTGAGATCTTGTGGCTAAGAACCCCCCTCTGTAACCATAAAGTGGCCAAGAACCATAAGGTTGGTTTCTTGGCATCTCTTTAGCACCATGGCTAAGTGGTGCAAGCAGTTAGAATATGAATCACCAAACACAGAGAAGTCATCTATAAACACTTCAATAAATCTTTCAATCATGTCTGAAAATATGGAGAGCATGCACCTTTGGAATGTTGCAGGTGCATTGCACAATCCAAAGGGCATTCTCCTATAAGTAAAAACTCCATAGGGACAGGTAAATAAGGTATTTTCTTGGTCCTTAGGGTCTACAACTATTTGGTTGTAACCAGAGTAACCGTCCAAGAAGCAATAATATTCATGTCCCGTAAGTCTTTCCAGCATCTGATTGATAAACCCATATTTTATGATATATATTGTGCTCAATTCAAGAGATTTATTCAATCCTTCACTCACTTATTCATGTAAATTGCATGGTTTTACTTTCCCTTCCTTATTATGTGATATATGTGAAATACATATTTCCTATGTTTTAAAATTAATTATTTTAATTACCCTTTATTACCATTCGATGCCGTGATTTGTGTGTTAAGTAGTTTCAGATATTCTAAAGGCAGGAATAACTTAAAGGATGGAAAGGAAACATACAAAAATAGAAGGAAAGAACAAAATGGAGTTTTTGAAGAAACTGGCAGCGACGCGAACGCATGGACGACGCGGCCGCATGCCTAGCGCAAAAAGACAGCGACGCAAATGCGTGACTGACGCAGACGCGCGCTATGAGCAGAACACAGATGACGCGGATGCATGGCCTAAGCGAACGGGTGACAAGGAAAACTCCAGATGACGCGACCGCGTGACCCACGCGGACGCGTGACAGACGCCACGCACCAGAAATTACAGAAAATGCTTCTAGCGATTTCTGAAGCCCTTTTTGGCCTAGATCCAAGTCCAGAAGGCACAGATTAGAGGTTATGAAGTGGGGGAATGCATTCATTGAGGAAGAGATCCAATTATTTACTTTTCATAGTTTAGATGTAGTTTTTGGAGGGAGAGGTTCTCTCCTCTCTCTTAGGTTTTAGGATTAGGATTTCTTATTATTTCAATTTAGTATTCCAACTCCTTATCAGGTTCAATATTCCTTTAGTTTATATTTCCCTTTTGCTTTAAGATATTTTAATGCTTTCCTTTAATTACTTTTGTTGCCAAATTGGCTTATGAACCATTCATGTTTAGATTTTATTTTCTATTTAATATGATTTGAGGTATTTCAGAATTATGATTGCTTTCCTTTATTTACATTAATAATTTACATTTTCTTCCTTTTGGCTTGGTTGATTAATTGGTAACTCTTGAGTTGTCAAACTCATCGTGATTGATAATTGTTATTTTTACCAATTGAATTAAACTCCAATAACTCTAGTCTTTTCTTAGGAATCGACTAGGACCTGAGGATCAAACTAATTGGTCCACTTGACCTTCCTTTGCTTTATTAAAGGCTAACTAAGTGGGATTAAAATTCAATTCTCATCACCATTGATAAGGATAACTAGGATAGGACTTCCAAAATTCTTATACCTTGCTAAGAGTTTATTTTAGAGTTATTTATTTATTTTAATTGTCATTTAAATTACTTGTTCCTTACTTTCAAAACCCCAATTTGCAAAACTCATAACCAAGAATAAGAACATACTTCCCTGCAGTTCCTTAAGAAGACGACCCGAGGTTTAAATACTTCTGTTATCAATTTATTTAGGGGTTTGTTACTTTTGACAACCAAAACTTTTGTAAGAAAGGTTGATTGCTTCGTTTAGAAACTATACTTACAACAAGAATTTATTCTAAATTCTAAACCGTCAATCTTCCTCTCCTCAAAATGGCGCCGTTGCCGGGGAACTGCAATCGTGTGCCTTATTATTGGTTATTGTAAATATGTTTCTTTTATTTGTTTAATTGTTTTTGTTTTTCCCTTTTTACTTCTTTTAGCTACTATGAATTCTCACCCCTCTCGCTTTGAGTTTGGTTCTAATATTGTTGAAGGAAACGGAAGTTATAGCAAGAACATGCATCAAGGTCAGAGAAATCAAAGATGGATGGAGCCAAGAGGATTTGATCAACCCTTTAAGCAACAACACCTTCCAAGATATCATGGACAAAGACCATTATACAATGCAAACCAAGCTAATAGATATGGTGGACAACCTTGTAACTACCAACAAGCCCCACCCTGTGCCTATAGACCATCCTCACAACATAACTTTGAACCACCACACTCACAAGCTCCTTTTCACCATTCACCACCATACGATCCTTATTTACCCTGATTCCAATCCAATTACTCCCAAACACCATCACTTCCCTATGTGCCATGTCCATATCCATCACCTAAAGAATCGCAGTCTCGCCTCAAGAAAACAGTAGATCAACTTCATACAACCCTTCATCAGCTGGAGCAAGCAATACATCAATTATCTTTCAGACGTTCGGACCCTCAAGGAACTCCAATAGCTTTATGTGGAGAATCTAATGACAAACGTAGCATGAAGGAGACACTAGAAACCCCAGAGGGCAGTAATGAGCATAACTTTATTCTGGAACAATTGGAGGAAGCTCAAATTATCCAAGAAGAAGAAATACTGATTGAAGATTTAGGAGATGCTGAACCTCCATTGGAATCCAGAGTTGTGAAGAATTCCGTCAAGGACGTTACAATTGATACTAAGGAGGATAGTGCACGGCCCCCAAAGCAGGTATTTTATGAAGAACTAGACGGAATAACCCAAGACACAAGTTTCCTTGATGATGGTAGCCTCCAGTCAAGTTCTCCTAGTAATGAACTTGCATCCGCAAGTGAATTCTCTGAGATTGAAGAATCTTCCCCAAGTGAATACGAAGATGATGCAGAGGTAGATTTCTCTCAACCTCCAGCTTATGACTTGAGTGATGAGGAAGACATAGAAGACTTTGATCAGGACGGTATTGCATTTGAAGAATTTTGCAAAGAAGTGGATAAATTCACAGAAGATTACAAGGGAGTAGAACTTACAGAACCACTGGAAACACTTATCCCAAGGCCATTACCACCCAATACAAGCTTCAAGTGGGTACAATCCTTAACCTTTAACTTTACTTTTCCACTTGAATATGGTGTGGTTGAAACAGATGGCCAGCTTAGAGCTCTCTGCGGCTTTAAGAGTAAGAGGGAAATGGCTCATACTCAGAGCTAGTGCACAAGGTTCAATAAGGTTCCACGCTTCAACTCGAAGTGCACGGATTGGCATCATGTTCAATGGAATGGATCTCGGAAAACGTTTGGTCATCTTGGTGAGAATCTAATTTCTGAACTGCCCGAATGGAAAAATATAGATCAAGACGAAGGCGGATTTAAAAGCAAAGTTTGGGATCTTGGAATCTATTCTGACATTTGTCACCCCAAGAGCCTGAGAATTTGTTTGAAGCTGCTCAGAAAATTCACATGCCTAGTTTGGGACCCCGGAGGCTGTTGGCATTCCAAACATTGGTGGAGATTTCTAGATAAATTTAAGCACAAGCCACCATAACAGGAAGCTCATCTAATGTCCAACTTAAGGACTTTAACTAAAAGTGCTAGGTGGGAGACAACCCACCATGGTATGATCGTTCCTGTTTCCATTTTATTTCGTTTTGTTTATTTTTATATTGTTTTATTTTCATTGAACCTGCATAGTATTCGTAAGCATTTGCATTAGCATTACATACTGCATAACTACATAATCGCATATTAAAAAAAAAAAAGGCGTGCGACACGATCGCCTCGCTAAAGCGTTCGCGTCAGTTGCGAAAAACACCCCCCACGCGTCCGCGTTATTCACGCAGCCGCGTCATCTGGAAATCGGCGTAAAAATCTAACGCCAAGAAATCTGGGTTGGAATCGTGCGGTTGTTGTGCGTTTAGCACAAAACGGCCCACGCGTTCGCGTCCACCACGCGAATGCATCACCCATCTTCGCGTGAGCGACGCATTCGCATCGCGTGGATTACACAACACCTCAAAAGGAGACAGAGAGTTGCACTAAAATGACGCTGGAATTGTGCGTTTAGCACAATTTCCAGCAACGCGGTCGCATGCCTCATGCGACTGCGTCATTCAGCCTTCTACCCATTCCATGCGATCGCGTCACTCACGCGATCGCGTCAACCCTTTTCCACCCTAGCTATGCAACCGCGTGCCCCACGCGTTCGCGTGGATTCAAATTCATTAACCCCCAGTCATGCAAAACCCTACCCCGTCGCGCCCCCCATTCCCCTTCTTCTCCCTTTCTTCTCTGTAACCCTCCCTTGCGCCCATCACCACCACCCCAACCACCTCCACCGGCCGCACCACCGTCGACCACCCAGCCACGACCGCGACGCCACCACCCCCCTTCTTCCTTCCCTCTCTTTCTTCTCTTTCTCTTCTCTTCTTCCCTCCACCACCGTTGCCCCCACCAGCCACCACCGCTGCACCTCCCACCAACACCCACCCCCTCCCTTCCTTCCCCCTTAACCACCCTTCCCTGCACCCCAGCCCTAACCAACACCACAAAACCATCCCTGCCGCCACCAAGGTTTGCCACCGCGCCACCCTACACCGCCGCAGCACCACCCTAACCACACCCCCACCAACTCTCAGTTCCTTAGCTTAGTTCATACGCCTACCAGGTTCCGCCGAACGCCACCTTTCTTTCATTCCTAGTCATTTTCATATTTTTTTAAGTTTATGTTTCGATTTAGGATAGTTAGAGTTGCATGTTTGTAGTGGATTCTAGGTGGTTAGGTAGCTAGGATGTGGTTAGTGGATTTAGACCTGTTTAATTGCAATGTTCTTGTTACTTGTTTTATCATTTTCATAATTCTGCTGTTGCTGTGATCTAAGTATTCTTCATATGATGTTCTTTCCTATTTCATGCTGCTTTTTACACTACTTTTCCCTGATTCATTTTCTGTATATGTAATTGCAGCTTTACTTTAATTTGTATGAACTATTCTGATTGCTGTTTATTACCCGGAAACATCCAATTTTAGCCGGAATACTGCCCAATTTTCTCTAAATTGTTTTGATATTCATTCATGTTTTAGTTTTGGCTATTTGAATTTGGCATTCCTCAGCTTTTACCAAACCAATTCATGAATGAACGGGCCAACATTCCTATTCATCTATTTTTCGGGTTAATAAATCCAATTATTGTTGATTAGATTTCACTTTTTCGCTATTTCTATATCTATATGAATCATCAACAACTTAATTTCCTTGCTTGAATATGAGTTGTCTGTTGCTTAAAATTGTAAAATTCTTGTTGCTTAGAAACCAATCATCAAGCCACTTACTCTGACTTTCTTTTTACTAACTCACTAATTTCCGCTTTCTAACCTCTTTTTCAACTTTAACCACTTTTAACTTTCTAAACTTACCTCTTTGCCTTTTAACTAACTCCTTTAACTTTTTACTTCATAGCATGATTATTATTTTTCCTAGTTAAATCGGTATTTTACTTATATCATATTTTGGATTGTAATTTCTCATCTCAGCTTTTTAACTCCAAAACACTCCAAAATGCATAATTATTCAACTCATTTCATTATTCTACTACTCCTTTTCCACTATGTGCTTATCTTGTTAATTGCCTACTTGTTTTCCTGCTTTTATTATATCCTAGATTTCTATTTTTCAAGATGTCTGACCCTCAAAGAAAGGGAAAAGGAAAGGCAACAACTCGCAAACGAAAAAGAGGTGAATCCTCTATGTCTCTCCTAGAGCTTATGCATGATGACTCCTGGCGGGAAAAGCATTTTACCCCGCAGGAGAAGGATGACCAGCTCCTCCCTGCCACTGATCTAATTAAGTTTGCAAACCGATACTCTGAGCTGAAGTATCCAGTGTTTGCTGCCTCCAGAAATCTGTACCTGGAGAGAACTTTGAAAATTCCAGAAGAACTACAGTAGTACACCTCCGATCAGATCAAACAAAGAGGCTGATTCTTCTTGGAGAGAAATTTGACTGAGGTCAATGCTTCCTGGGTAAGAGAGTTTTACTGCAATTATTTCAAGACTTCCCTGGATGCAGTGCACCTCAGAGGGAAACAGATACTGGTCATTGAAGAGGCCATTGAGGATATTCTGCGCCTTCAGCCTAAGTCAGAATAGCCTGATGGTTACCAGAAGGCTGAAGAGGACATGCGCTTTCTGAGATTTGACTGGGACGCTGTCAAAGAGAGGATAGCCCTTGACCCTACTGTCCCATGGGTCATGGGTAAGAACACCACCATGCCTAAAGGAATCAAGCGGATCTACTTGAATGATGAGGCTCGGCTCTGGCACCAGATCCTGAGTAACTTTATTATGCCGAGCACTCATGAGACGGAGCTGCCTGCTACTATGATTACCCTCCTCTGGTGTGTGATGGAGGGTAAGGACCTGTATCTGCCACGTTTCATCTGGCACTATATGGCTAGGGTCCATGTCAGAGGCACCCTCCCTTTCCCTTACCTGGTCACCCAGCTAGGCCGTCGAGTTGACGTGCCTTGGGAGAATGCTGATGAGAAGCCACCTGCTGCGGACTACAAGAAGATCATTCCTCACAGCAAGAACTTCCTGGCTTTAGGCTACAGACCTTCATTCCTTCCTGCTTCTGATGAGACAGCCACACCTTCAGCTGCCCCCTCTTCTTCCACTGCTGCACCTGTCCCACCCACTGCATCTCCGGCTGCTCCTGAGCCTATTTACCATTTGGTGCATCGCCTCTTCGCCCGCTTGGACCGTATGGAGCGTCACAACAAGCGACGCTATGAGCACGTCAAGTTGATGATCCGTTCTGGAGGCGACATCCCCTCTGAGCCTGACACCCCTTCTGATACATCTGAGGTGGAGGAGGACGCTTACGAGGAGGAGACCCCCACCCAGGCTTCACAGGTAGGACCGGAGCAGGCTGCGCCACAGCGGGAGGAGCCACAGCAGATTCAGGCCGCAGATCCAGAGATTCCTATCCAGTTAGAGCCTCCTGTATAGCAGACAGATCCTCCTACCCTCATCTAGCCTGCAGATCCTCAGGCCACCACCGAGACTCCAGCAGCCCATCCTTCCAGTGATGACACCTGTTCACACCCAGCTTGAGTGAGCATCGAGGACGATGCTTTATTTTAAGTGTGGGGAGGTCGCCATCTCTGCCGTATTTTTTGGTGAACCACTACAGACTCTTTTATTTTATTTTGGTTATTTTTCTTTATTTTTATCTTTATTTTTATCTTTATTTTTATTTTTATCTTTCAGTACTTATACATTGTTCTTTTCATGTGTTTTTAATCTACTTTCTGCATTTTGCACTTTAGTTTATACCATTAGCCAGTTAGTTTAGTTGCAATTCCAACTTATTAGTTATAGAATATGTGGATTAATTAGTATAGTTTACCCTTTAGCATGTGATAGTTAGTTTAAATTGAAAATAAAAAGGAAGTAAACTAGAGACTTTAACAGAATAAAAGCAATCCACACACCTTGTATATAGAACATAACATGTTAGTTAGTTAACAACATTTCATCAAGGAGGAACACTAAAACTTTAAAGCCACCTAAAAAACAAAAATTTTACATTGAGAATAATGGGAACTCTTAATTTCCACTTGCATGACATATATAACTGATATATGATTTTTTGAGCTATAGAACACACAGCCTGTGAGTTTTGAGCTTAATTGTATGGTTACATTCAAACCATAATTTTTATTCCTATGTGTTTCGCCCTTCTTTTTAATCTGATGTTCTTTGCTTTGTTTTAATCTATATGTCCAATTATAGAGTATAGATACATACTAAGAGATGATTGAGGCTATTACTTGTTTAAGCTCACTTATCCCAAATAAGCCTACCTTTTACATCATCCTTGTTAGCCCCCTTGAGCTTTTAAACCTCTCTTGTTATATAAACCACATTACTAGCCTTAAGCAGAAAAACAAAATAAAAATCCCAAGTTGAATCTTCGGTTAGCTTAAGATAGAAATTGTGTATTGTTTAAGTGTGGGGAACTTTTTGGGAACATGAATGATAGAAACAAAGGTAGAAAGTTAAAAAGAATAAAGATATCTCAAAATAAAAAATTTGGGAAGCATGCTCATGTGAAATCAATTGAATTACCATGTGTAATAAAAAAAAATTTTATTTAAATAAAAGGGATACAAAAATTTCCCAATTGCAAAATAAAAAGAATCAATGCACATGGGATAAAATTTAAGTTAATGAGCTTGCAATACAAAGTGAGAAAAATCTGGGCAAATAGGTTAAGAAGCTTTGAATTACAAAATATGTATGTTAGGTGAGATCTTAGACTAGTCAAGGATTCACTTATGAGCTCACTTAGCCTTATACATATACCCTTACCTTTACCTTGGCCCCATTACAACCTTGAAAAAGACCTCATGATTTTTGTATAACTGTATTCTATAATTGTTGATTGGTTAGATGAAGAACAACGTTATAGAAAGTAAGGATAAAAAGAAGAATAGAGTGATTAACCCAATAAACACTGAGTGACTAGAGAGTAAACACAAATCTAGTGAGGGTTCAATAGCTCATCACCATATATCTCTGCTTAAATTGTTAATTGTCTTGCAAGTTTGAAGAATATTTTTACTCATCTCAATTGTTAAAGTGCTTTAACATTATCTATGGTTGGCTATGCATATATGATTCCTTGAGAATGTGAATTAATTTAACTACATGTAAGTTTTATATACAAGTGAATAAAAATTAGAATTAGATGGCTCATTTAGGTAGTTGCATTTAGATAGATTGCATTGCATGAGATTCCACCACTTTAACCTTACCTTATTCTTTATCTTGGACTTAGCATGAGGACATGCTATTGTTTAAGTGTGGGGAGGTTGATAAACCCATATTTTATGATATATATTGTGCTCAATTCAAGAGATTTATTCAATCCTTCATTTACTTATTCATGTAAATTGCATGGTTTTACTTTTCCTTCCTTATTATGTGATATATGTGAAATACATGTTTCCTATGCTTTAAAATTAATTATTTTAATTACCCTTTATTACCATTCGATGTCGTGATTTGTGTGTTAAGTAGTTTCAGATATTGTAAAGGCAGGAATAACTTAAAGGATGGAAAGAAAACATACAAAAATGGAAGAAAAGCACAAAATGGAGTTTTTGAAGAAACTGGCAGCAACGTGAACGCATGGACAACGCGGCCGCATGCCTAGTGCGAAAAGATAGCGACGCGAACGCGTGAATGACGCGGATGCGCGCTATGAGCAGAACACAGATGACGCAGACACATGGCCTAAGCAAACGCGTGACAAGGAAAACTCCAGATGACGCGACAGCTTGACCCACGCGGACGCGTGACAGACGCCACGCACCAGAAATTACAGAAAACACTCCCAGCGATTTTTGAAGCCCTTTTTGGCCCAGATCCAAGTCCAGAAGGCACAAATTAGAGGTTATGAAGTGGGGGAATGCATTCATTGAGGGAGAGCTCCAATTATTCACTTTTCATAGTTTAGATGTAGTTTTTAGAGGTTGAGGTTCTCTCCTCTCTCTTAGGTTTTAGGATTAGGATTTCTTATTATTTCAATTTAGTATTCCAACTCCTTATCAGGTTCAATATTCCTTTACTTTATATTTCCCTTTTGCTTTCAGATATTTTAATGCTTTCCTTTAATTACTTTTGTTGCCAAATTGACTTATGAACCATTCATGTTTAGATTTGATTTTCAATTTAATATAATTTGAGGTATTTCAAAATTATGATTGCTTTCCTTTATTTACATTAATAATTTACATTTTCTTCCTTTTGGCTTGGTTGATTAATTGGTAACTCTTGAGTTGTCAAACTCATCGTGATTGATAATTGTTATTTTTACCAATTGAATTAAACTCCAATAACTTTAGTCTTTTCTTAGGAATCGACTAGGACCTGAGGATCAAACTAATTGGTCCACTTGACCTTCCTTTGCTTTAGTAAAGGCTAACTAAGTGGGATTAAAATTCAATTCTCATCACCATTGATAAGAATAACTAGGATAGGACTTCCAAAATTCTCATACCTTGCTAAAAGTTTATTTTACAGTTGTTTATTTATTTTAATTGTCATTTAAATTACTTGTTCCTTACTTTCAAAACCCCAATTTGCAAAACTCATAACCAATAATAAGAACATACTTCCCTGCAGTTCCTTGAGAAGACGACCCGAGGTTTAAATACTTCGGTTATCAATTTATTTAGGGGTTTGTTACTTGTGACAACCAAAAATTTTGTAAGAAAGGTTGATTGCTTGGTTTAGAAACTATACTTACAACGAGAATTTATTCTGAATTCCAGACCGTCAATCTTCCTCTCCTCAGTGATCCTTCCTGGTGGCTTCATTAAGCTTCCTATAATCAATGCACATGCACCAGTCGGTCACTGTTCTTGTAAGTATCAGCTCATTCTTCTCATTTTTTACAACAGTGATCCCTCCTTTCTTCGGGACTACTTGCACTGGGCTTTCCCAAGGGCTGTCTGAGATAGGGTAAATCACCCCAGCATGCCACAATTTCAACACCTCTTTTTGGACTACTTCATTCATGGTTTGGTTCAGCCTTCTTTGTTGCTGTCTTGAGGGCTTGGCACCTTCCTCAAGCAAGATTTTGTGCATGCACATTGAAGGACTAAATCCCTTCAAGTCTGTAAGTGTCCATCCTATAGCATCCTTATGTTGCTTCAGCACATGGATAAGCTCCTCTTCTTGCTCTTCACTCAAGCTTGCATTAATGATCACTGGGTAAGTGTTGTTGTCACCTAAATATGCATACTTCAAGCTTGGGGGTAGGGTCTTCAGCTCTAATTTTGGTGCCTCCACTTCCTTGTTGTCCGTGTAGTTCAGCATGATCGACTTCTCCATGGTTTCTTGTGGCATTTCTTTACCTGATGCTTGTTGCTCCAACTCCATAATCTCTGCACATTGTTCTTCCTCCAAAACCCATTGAACTATCTTTTCTATGGTGTCTACCATCATGCACTCTCCTATGGATTCCTTGGGGTAACTCATTGCTTTGAAGACATTGAAGACCATCTTCTCTTTATTTAACTCAAGACTAGTTCCCCTTTTTGAATATGAATAACGGCTCCAGCAGTAGCTAGGAATGGCATTCCTAGGATGATTGATGTGTTGGCTTTTTTTTCCATATCCAGCACAAAAAAGTTAGCTGGGAAAATAAACTCTCCCACTTTCACTAACAAATCCTCCACTACCCCATGAAGGAATTTGAATGTTCTATCGGCCAATTGGAGTGCCATCTTTATTGGTTTGGCTTCCTCAATCTTCATCCTTCTCATCATGGTCAAGGACGTGAGATTGATGCTAGCCCCCAAGTCACACAATGCTTTTTCAATGGTGATATCACCTGTGATGCATGCAATTCAGAAACTCCCAAGGTCTTTCATCTTCTGAGGAAGCTTCTTTTGTTTGATAGCTGATGAGCGGATAATTTATACGCTTTTTGGCATTGTTTTTAGTATGTTTTTAGTATATTTTAGTTAGTTTTTATTAGGTTTTTATTAGTTTTTAAATAAAAATCACTCTTCTGGACTTTACTATGAGTTTGTGTGTTTTTCTGTGATTTCAGGTATTTTCTGGCTGAAATTGAGGGACCTGAGCAAAATTCTGATTCAGAGGCTGAGAAAGGACTGCAGATGCTGTTGGATTCTGACCTCCCTGCACTCAAAGTGGATTTTTTGGAGCTACAGAAGCCCAATTAGCGCTCTCTCAATTGCGTTGGAAAGAAGACATCCTGGGCTTTCCAGCAATATATAATAGTCAATACTTTGCTCAAGATTTGATGGCCCAAACAGGCGTTCCAAGTCAACTCAAGAATTCTGGCGTTTAACTCCAAAACTGGCACAAAAGCTGGAGTTAAACGCCCAAACTGGCACAAAAGCTGGCGTTTAACTCCAAGAAAAGTCTCTACACATGGAAGCTTCAATGCTCAGCCCAAGCACACACCAAGTGGGCCCAGAAGAAGATTTATGCCTTAATTACTCATTTCTGTAACTCTAGGCTACTAGTTCTCTATAAATAGGACCTTTTGATATTGTATTTTCATCTTTGGACACATCTTTGGACGTTTAGTCCCTAGACCTTGGAAGCTGGCCATTCGGCCATGCTTACACCTTTATCACTTTTGTATTTTCAACGGTGGAGTTTCTACACACCATAGATTAAGGTGTGGAGCTCTACTGTCCTTCATGAATTAATACAAAGTACTATTGTTTTTCTATTCAACTCAAGTCTATTTCTTCTCCAAGATATTCATTCGCACCCAAGAATATGATGAATGTGATGATTATGTGACACTCATCACCATTCTCACCTATGAACGCGTGACTGACAACCACTTCCGTTCTACATGCAAACAAGCTTGAATGTGTATCTCTTGGGTTT
>NC_029793.2:86524968-86542438 GCF_000816755.2 Arachis ipaensis
GCAAAAGGATCAATGGATCCTATTCCAACATGATCGAGAACCGACAGATGATTAGCCGTGTGGTGACAGCGTGCGTAGAACATTTTCACTGAGAGGACGGGAAGTAGCCATTGACAACGGTGATGCCCAACATAAAGCTTGCCATGGAAAGGAGTATGAATGATTGGAAGAAGGCAATAGGAAAGCAGAGGTTCAGGAGGAACAAAGCATCTTCATACGCTTATCTGAAATTCCAACCAAAGAATTAGATAAGTATCTCTATCCTTATTTTATGTTTTATTTATCTTTTAATTATCAATTCTCCATCACCATCTGAATTTGCCTGACTGAGATTTACAAGGTGACCATAGCTTACTTCAAGCCGATAGTCTCCGTGGGATCGACCCTTACTCACGTAAGGTATTACTTGGACGACCCAGTGCACTTGCTGGTTAGTTGTGCGGAATTATGACAAAGTATGATTCACGTTTGAGAGCTCAAAGTCCTTTGGCGCCATTGTTGATGATCACAATTTCGTGCACCAAGTTTTTGGCGCCGTTGCCGGGGATTGTTCGAGTTTGGACAATTGACGGTTCATCTTGTTGCTTAGATTAGGTACTTTTCTTTTTATTTTTCAGAATTTTTAAGAATGAATTCTAGAGTTTCAAGGTGATGTTCTTATCATCACAAAAGCTGATTGATTCTCATCAATTTAGCTGCTGAATGTAATGTCATGTTGAAGCTTGGCCAAACATGTCTAATCTTTTTAGACTGAAGCTTTAGACTAACATTTCATGATTCCTGGAATTCTTATTAAAAGTTTTGAATCCCTTTATTTTCTTTTCCATATAAGTTTCAAAAATCACAAAAAAAAAATTATAAAATCATAAAAATCAAAAATATTTTATGTTTCTTGTTTGAGTCTAGTGTCAATTTTTAAGTTTGGTGTCAATTGCATGCCTCTAATTTTCGAAAAATATGCAATATGTTCTTCATTAATCTTCAAGTTGTTCTTGATGATTTCATTGCTCTGATCTTTAAATTCCCTTGTTTTGTGTGTTTAGTTGTTTCTCATATGCATTCTCAATTTGTTAGTGTCTCTTATATGAAAATTTTTATGTTTGGTGTCCTGCATGCATTGTTTGTTTGATTTGAGTTTCTTAAGATTAATTGTATTTTGATTGTTTCTCATCATTGAAAAATTCAAAAAAATTTTCAAAACTATGTCTTTTCAAGTCAATAATACAGAGAATTGAAGATTCAGAACATTCAGCAGAGGAATCAAACAGAAAAAGCTAGGCGTTCAAAACGCCCAGTAAAGAAGGAAAACTGGCGTTTAAACGCCAGCCAAGGCACCTGGCTGGGCGTTTAATGCCCAAAAAGGTAGGATTTTGGGCCTTAAACGCCAGAATGGATACCATTCTGGGCGTTTAACGCCAGGATGACACTAGAGGGAAGATTTTGTTTTTAATTCAAATTTTTTTCCAAATTTTCATAATTTTTCAAAATCAAATCTTTTTCAAATCATATCTTTTCAATCATATCTTTTCAAAATTAATTTCTTTTCAATTTTTTTATTTATTACTATTTTCGAAAATCCTTGCAACAATTAGTGATTTAATTCAAAATTTTCAAGTTGTTACTTGCTTATTAAGAAAGGATCAAATTTTACTTGAAGAGAAAGCTAAGAGAAGCTAAAGCACAATTCTCTCTAGAGGGCCTAACAGAACTTTTCAAAGAAGAAGAAACCATAGCAGCCGAAAACAACAATGCCAACAATACAAGAAAGGTGCTTGGTGACTTTACTGCACCTGCTCCCGACTTCTATGGGAGAAGCATCTCAATCCATGCCATTGGAGCAAACAACTTTGAGCTTAAGCCTCAATTAGTTTCTCTAATGCAACAGAATTGCAAGTTCCATGGACTTCCATTGGAAGATCCTCATCAGTTCTTAGCTGAATTCTTGTAAATCTGTGACACTGTCAAGACCAATGGGGTTGACCCTGAAGTCTACAGACTCATGCTTTTTCCTTTTGCTGTAAGAGACAGAGCTAGAACATGGTTGGATTCACAACCTAAAGAAAGCCTGAACTCTTGGGAAAAGCTAGTCAATGCCTTATTGGCAAAGTTCTTTCCACCTCAAAAATTGAGCAAGCTTACAGTGGAAGTCCAAACCTTTAGACAGAAGGAAGGTGAATCCCTCTATGAAGCTTGGGAAAGATACAAGCAATTGATCAGAAGGTGCCCTTCTGACATGCTTTCAGAATGGAGCATCATAGGTATTTTCTATGATGGTCTATTTGAACTATCTAAGATGTCATTGGATAGCTCTGCTAGAGGATCTCTTCATCTGAAGAAGACGCCTGTAGAAGCTCAGGAACTCATTGAAATGGTTGCAAATAACCAATTCATGTACACTTCTGAAAGGAATCCCATGAATAATGGGACAACTCAGAAGAAGGGAGTTCTTGAGATTGATACTCTGAATGCCATATTGGCTCAGAATAAAATATTGACCCAACAAGTCAATATGATTTCTCAGAGTCTGTCTGGAATGCAAACAGCAACAGGCAGTACTAAGGGAGCTTCCTCTGAAGAAGAAGCTTATGATCCTGAGAACCCAGTAATGGAAGAGGTGAATTACATGGGAGAACCCTATGGAAACACCTATAATCTTTCATGGAGAAATCATCCAAATCTCTCATGGAAGGATCAACAGAGACCTCAACAAGGTTTCAACAATAATAATGGTGGAAGAAACAGGTTTAATAATAGCAAGCCTTTTCCATCATCTTCTCAGCACCAGACAGAGAATTCTAAGCAGAGCCACTCTAACTTAGCAGCCATTGTCTCTGATCTAATCAAAACCACTCAAAGTTTCATGACTGAAACAAGGTCCTCCATTAGAAATTTGGAGGCACAAGTGGGTCAGCTGAGTAAAAAAATTACTGAACTCCCTCCTAGTACTCTCCCAAGCAATACAGAAGAGAATCCAAAGAGAGAATGCAAGGCCATAAACACGTCTCACATGATCGAACCTGGAGAGGAGGAAGAGGCAGTGATCTCCACTAAGGAAGACCTTAATGGACGTCCACTAACCTCCATGGAGTTCCCTAATGAGGAACCATGGGAATCTGAGGCTCAGACTGAGACCATAGAGATTCCATTAAATTTACTTTTGCCATTCATGAGCTCTGATGAGTATTCTTCCTCTGAAGAGGATGAAGATGTTACTGAAGAGCAAGTTGCTAAGTACCTTGGAGCAATCATGAAGCTAAATGCCAGGTTATTTGGTAATGAGACTTGGGAGGATGAACCTCCATTGCTCATCAAAGAACTGGATGACTTTACTAGACAGAGATTACCTCTAAAGAGACAAGACCCTGGAAAGTTCTCAATACCTTGTACCATAGGCACCATGACCTTTGAGAAGTCTCTGTGTGACCTGGGATCAAGTATAAACTTTATGCCTCTCTCTGTAATGGAGAAGCTAGGGATCATTGAGGTACAAGCTGCAAAATTTCTATTTTCTTTTGTTATTTTATGTTTTCTATAGGTTGATGATCATGTGAAGTCACAAAAATAATTGAAAAAGCAAAAACAAAAGGAAAAACAGAATGAAAAATAGAACACGCTAGAGGAGAAACTTACTAGCGTTTAAACGCCAGTAAGGGTAGCAGAATGGGCGTTAAACGCCCTGTCTGGCACCATTCTGGGCGTTTAACGCCAGGAATGGGCAAGAAGCTGGTGTTAAACGCTAGAAATGGGCAGCAGCCTGGCGTTTAACGCCAGGATTGGCAGAAAGGGGCATTTTTGCACGCCACTTGGTGCAGGGATGAGATATCCTTGACACCTCAGGATCTATAGACCCAACATGATCCCCACCTACCCCACCTCTCTCTTTCTTCTTCACCCATTCACCAATCACCTCAATACCACTTCCCCAAAAACCCTTCACCTATCAAATCCCACCCTCTTCTCCATAAACCCTTCACCAATCCACATCCATCCTTCATAAAACCTCACCTACCTCCCCATTCAAATTCAAACCACTTTCCCTCCCAAACCCACCCTATATGGCCGAACTATACCCCCTTCTCCACTCCTATATAAACCCATCTTCACTCCTTCATTTTCACACAACCTAAACACTACTTCTCCCCCTTGGCCGAAACACAACGCCCCCTCCATCTCCTCTATTTCTTCTTCTTCTACCCACTTCTTTCTTCTTTTCCTCGAGGACGAGCAACCTTCTAAGTTTGGTGTGGTAAAAGCTAAAGCTTTTTTGTTTTTTCATAATCATTAATGGCACCAAAGGCCGGAGAAAACTCTAGAAAGAGGAAAGAGAAGGCAAAAGCTTCCACCTCCGAGTCATGGGAGATGGAGAGATTCCTCTCAAGGGTGCATCAAGACCACTTCTATGAAGTTGTGGCCAAGAAGAAGATGATCCCCGAGGTCCCTTTTAAGCTCAAAAAGGGCGAATATCCGGAGATCCGACATGAGATCCGAAGAAGAGGTTGGAAAGTTCTCACCAACCCCATTCAACAAGTCGGAATCTTAATGGTTCAAGAGTTCTATGCCAATGCATAGATCACCAAGAACCATGATCAAAGTGTGAACCTGGATCTTAAGAATTGGCTTACAATGGTCCGGGGGAAATACTTAGATTTTAGTCCGAAAAATGTAAGTGTGGCATTCAACTTGCCCATGATGCAAGGAGATGCACACCCATACACTAGAAGGGTCAACTTTGATCAAAGACTGGACCAATTCCTCATGGACATATGTGAAGAAGGCGCTCAATGGGAGAGAGATTCAGGAGGGAAGCCGGTTCAACTAAGAAGGCATGACCTCAAGCCCGTGGCTAGGGGATGGTTGGAGTTCATCCAACGCTCAATCATTCCTACTAGCAACTGATATGAAGTTACTATAGACCGGGCTATCATGATTCATAGCATCATGATTAGAGAGGAAGTAGAAGTTCATGAGGTTATATCCCAAGAACTCTACAAGGTGGCGGACAAGTCCTCTACTATGGCAAGGTTAGCCTTCCCTCACCTCATTTGTCACCTCTGCAATTCAGCTGGAATTGACAAAGAGGAAGACATCCTCATTGATGAGGACAAGCCCATAACTAAGAAAAGGATGGAGCAAGTGAGAGAACCTCACCAAGAGCATGAGGAAACTCCTCATCATGAAATCCCTGAGATGCCTCAAGGGATGCATTTTCCTCCACAAAACTATTGGGAGCAAATCAACACCTCCCTAGGAGAATTAAGTTCCAACATGGGACAACTAAGGGTGGAGCACCAAGAGCATTCCATCCTCCTCCATAAAATTAGAGAAGACCAAAGAAGCATGAGAGAGGAACAACAAAGGCAAGGAAGAGACATTGAGGAGCTCAAGCACTCCATAAGATCTTCAAGAGGAAGAACAAGCCGCCATCACTAAGGTGGACCCGTTCTTTAATTTCCTTGTTCTTTATTTTCTATTTTTTGAAAATTGTGCTTTATGTTTATTTATGTTTGTGACTTTATTACATAATCATTAGTGTCTTAGTGTCTATGCCTTAAAGCTATGAAAATGAATCCATCACCTTTCTTAAGTGAAAAATGTTTTTAATTGAAAAAGAAAAAGAAGTGCATGAATTTCAAATTTTAAAACAGTTTAATTATTTTGATGTGGTGGCAATACTATTGTTTTTCTGAATAAATGCTTGAACAGTGCATATTTTTGAATTTGTTGTTTAAAGAATGTTAAAATTGTTGGCTCTTGAAAGAATGATGGGAAAAGGAAAAATGTTATCTGATGATCTGAAAAATCATAAAATTGATTCTTGAAGCAAGAAAAAGCAATGAAAAGCTTGTAGAAAAAAAAAAGAGAGAAAAGAAAAAGAAAGAAAAAGAAAAGCAAGCAGAAAAAGCCAATACCCCTTTAAACCAAAAGGCAAGGGTGATAAAAAGGATCCAAGGCTTTGAGCATCAGTGGATAGGAGGGCCCACAGGAATAAAATCTTGGCCTAAGCGGCTAAACCAAGCTGTCCCTAACCATGTGCATGTGGCGTGAAGGTGTCAAGTGAAAACTTGAGACAGAGGGTTAAAGTCGTGGTCCAAAAGCAAAAAGAGTGTGCTTAAGAGCTCTGGACACCTCTAATTGGGGACTCTAGCAAAGCTGAGTCACAATCTGAAAATGTTCACCCAGTTATGTGTATGTGGCATTTATGTATCCGGTGGTAATACTGGAAAACAAAATGCTTAGGGTCACGGCCAAGACTCATAAAGTAGCTGTGTTCAAGAATCAACATACTTAACTAGGAGAATCAATAACACTATCTGGATTCTGAGTTCCTATAGAAGCCAATCCTTCTAAACTTCAAGGGATAAAGTGAGATGCCAAAACTGTTCAGAAGCAAAAAGCTAAAAGCCCCGCTCATCTAATTAATACTGATCTTCATAGATGTTTTTGGAATTCATTGTACATTCTATTCTTTTTATCCTATATGATCTTCAGTTGCTTGGGGACAGGCAACAATTTAAGTTTGGTGTTGTGATGAGCGGATAATTTATACGCTTTTTGCCATTATTTTTAGTATGTTTTTAGTATATTTTAGTTAGTTTTTATTATGTTTTTATTAGTTTTTAAATAAAAATCACTCTTCTAGACTTTACTATGAGTTTGTGTGTTTTACTGTGATTTCAGGTATTTTCTAGCTGAAATTGAGGGACCTGAGCAAAAATCTGATTCAGAGGCTGAAAAAGGACTGTAGATGCTGTTGGATTCTGACCTCCCTGCACTCAAAGTAGATTTTCTGGAACTACAGAAGCCCAATTGGCGCGCTCTCAATTGCGTTGGAAATTAGACATCCTGGGATTTCCACAAATATATAATAGTCCATACTTTGCCCAAGATTTGATGGCCCAAACAGGCATTCCAAGTCAGCTCAACAATTCTGGCGTTTAACTCCAAAACTGGCACAAAAGCTGGAGTTAAACGCCCAAACTGGCACAAAAGCTGGCGTTTAACTCCAAGAAAAGTCTCTACACATGGAAGCTTCAATGCTCAGCCCAAGCACAAACCAGGTGGGCCCGGAAGAAGATTTATGCATTAATTACTCATTTCTGTAACCTTAGGCTACTAGTTCTCTATAAATAGGACCTTTTGATATTGTATTTTCATCTCTGGACACATCTTTGGACATTTAGTCCCTAGACCTTGGAGGCTGGCCATTCGGCCATGCTTACACCATTATCACTTTTGTATTTTCAACGGTGGAGTTTCTACACACCGTAGATTAAGGTGTGGAGCTCTGCTGTCCTTCATGAATTAATACAAAGTACTACTGTTTTTCTATTCAACTCAAGTCTATTTCTTCTCCAAGATATTCATTCGCACCCAAGAACATGATGAATGTGATGATTATGTGACACTCATCACCATTCTCACCTATGAACGCGTGACTGACAACCACTTCTGTTCTACATGCAAACAAGCTTGAATGTGTATCTCTTGGGTTTTTAATCTAAGATTAGAACCTTCGTGGTATAGGCTAGAATTATTGGCGGCCATTCCCGAGATCCGGAACGTCTAAACCTTGTCTGTGGTATTCTGAGTAGGATCTAGGAAGGGATGACTGTGACGAGCTTCAAACTCGCGATTGTTGGGCGTGTGACAGACGCAAAAGGATCAATGGATCCTATTCCAACATGATCGAGAACCGACAGATGATTAGCCCTGCGGTGACAGTGTGCGTAGAACATTTTCACTGAGAGGACGGGAAATAGCCATTGACAACAGTGATGCCCAACATAAAGCTTGCCATGGAAAGGAGTATGAATGATTGGAAGAAGGCAATAGGAAAGCAGAGGTTTAGGAGGAACAAAGCATCTTCATACGCTTATCTGAAAATTCCAACCAAAGAATTACATAAGTATCTCTATCCTTATTTTATGTTTTATTTATCTTTTAATTATCAATTCTCCATCACCATTTGAATTCGCCTGACTGAGATTTACAAGGTGACTATAGCTTGCTTCAAGCCGACAGTCTCCGTGGGATCGACCCTTACTCATGTAAGGTATTACTTGGACGACCCAGTGCACTTGCTGGTTAGTTGTGCGGAATTGTGACAAAGTGTGATTCACATTTGAGAGCTCCAAGTCCTTTGGCGCCATTGTTGATGATCACGATTTCGTGCACCAATAGCACTGCACTCCTCAGTTAGTATTATGGTTTCTTTCTCTCCCAAGTTCCTCTTTCTTGTCATGAGCTTTTTTAAAAATTTGGCATAGAGGGGCATTTGCTCTAATGCCTCAGCAAAGGGTATGTTAATCTAGAGCTTCTTGAAGATTTCTAGGAACCTGGAGAACTGGTTGTCTTTTCCATCCTTTCTTAGCCTTTATGGATAGGGTGCTTGTGGCACATAAGGCTTTAGGACTGGCTTTGATGAGGATGGTGCAGGGGTCTCTTCTTCTTTCGTGTTTTCAGGTTCCTTTGTAGCTTCTTTTTCTTGATTGCTCTGATTTGGGGATGCTTCTTCTACAACTTTTCTACTTCTAAGTGTGATGGCTTTGCATTCCCCTCTTGGGTTGGCCATGGTATCACTGAGAAATGTATATGTGGGCATTACAATTTGCTTAGATAAGCTCGCTAATTGTGCTTCCAACTTTTAAATTGCTACGCCCTGATTCCTTATGTTTGATCTGCACTCTTCTTGGTTGGCATCCGTCTTCCTTTCAGCCTGTATTTGTCTCTCCAAAACATTGGAAATAGCCCCTGTCAGCTGTGATGACATCTGTGCTATTGCAGTCTCCACTCTTTCAAAATTTCTCCTGATTTCACATGGTTACATGGTTGAGGTTGATGTGTCTTGGTGGTGGTTGTTGTGCATTTGTTGGGTGGAGTGATATGATATATTTTGTGAATTATGGTGATGATAAGTCATCTTATGCTAGCTTTTCAAGCAATTTTCACTTGTTTCATTAGGTTTTATGCACTTTCTTACATTGTAAGTAAGTAATTTGGAGTGGAATTGCATGGTTTTGTTAAATCAATCAACCACACTTTAATTGATACAAAATCATGAGGTTTAAGCTAAAATTAATTGAATTATGAATGAACTTTAAACCTTGTGAATTTGGTGATACTTTGATTGGTTGTTTTGATTACTTGTAGGTGAAGAAAAGAAAAAAATAAGAAAAGCGTGGCCTAAGGAGCGTGCCCCAAAGGAAACAAGAAGCGTAGCCAAAGGAGAAGAGAAAGCATGGCATCATTGAGAAAGAAGGAAAGCTAGGTTGGGTGAGTGAACCGAGCTTCACAAAGAACAAAAGGAGGAAGCAAGGCACAAAGCTCAGTTAACTTAATGAACTGAGCATCAAAGAAAGCAAGGCAAGGACATAAAGCTCAGTTCACTAAGTGAGCTTTATCGGGTTCCTTCAAGAATAAATTCAAAGAAAAATTCCAAGGAATGAAGCCACCAAGTTTCGAACTCATGACCCAAGGGAAGTAAGGAACGCTCCTTGCAAGGAAAACAAGAAAAATTGGCCAAAAAGCCTTCCCCAAGGTTCGAACAAGGAACCTCACGCTACCAAGCTTGCAAGGAAAATAAGCCAAAATGATTTGGCAAGGATTCAAACCTGGGAGCTCCATGGAGAACAAGGGAGGAGCACTACTCTTTGTGCAAAGAAAGTGAGCCAAAATGGCTCCCCCAAGGTTCGAACTAGGGAGCCTCATGAAAGGTAAGGAAGGAGCACTCCACTATTCCAAAGAAATCATCACTAATTTGCTTCGACCAAGGATCGAACTTGGAAGCATGAAGCCCGCAACCAGGCGCTACAATGGGAGCTCAGTTTGCTTTCCCAACTAAGCGCTACTCTCCCCCACTCCCCACACATTGGCATGCTAGGAAGCACAGCAAGGAGCTTATCATGCGCAATAAAATTGCAAGCCAAGGGGGCTAGAACGTGCGCTGGACACACCCAAGGCAAGACATAGAGCTCAGTTCAATTTTCTAACTGAGCTCTATTGAAGTGCAACATTAACAAGGCTGGACGCGCACAAATTGGGCGAGCAAAAGACAAGTTTGGGCACTCAGTTTGGTTTTCCAACTGAGCCGTGCCTGGGAGTGCACCATGACTCAATTTTGAGTCCAAAAATGAAATAAAATCCAATTCTTCACAAAATTAAAAAGCCCACTCTAAATTCTAAAATCCAAAAATAGGAAGTGTATAAATAGAAGCTAGTTTGAGTTAGAGAGGACCTTCTTTTAATTTTTTTAACTAATCTTTTTGCTTACTTTGGAATTTCCAATTTTCTAGCTTTGGGAGTTTGGGAATTGGGAAGGAGAATTGATCTCTCTTCTTCTTTGTTCTTGCTTCTGCATTTTCTACTCTTTGTTTGGAGTCTTGGGTGAAGAATTGAAGAAATTCTGTTTCAATCTCACCTTGAGATCTCTTTCTGTTTATTTTACTGCATAATTGAAGGAATTGTGATTTGGATCTAAGTTTCCCTACTGTTTTCATCTTTACTTCTTCTGCAAGCTGTCTTTTATTTTTCTGCAATTATTTTCTTGTTGGATCAAGGAAGGACTTGAGATCTAGACTTGTTTTCTAGTCTCCTCCACCCCTGAGATCTTAAATTTCCCTTTTGCTATTACAATTTAGCTGTATTTTGCTTTCTGTTTGGTTTCTTAAGCAATTCTTCCTTTCTTGTTTAGATCTACTGCATCTAAATTCACCTTCTACTGCTTTATTAATTGTTATTTACTTTTGCTTGTTTAACTTCTGCAATCCCAGTGCCCAAGTCCTTTTATGATTCAAGCCATTTACATTTCTTGCACTTTAAGTTTCAGTTATTTACATTTCTTGCAATCTAAGTTTCGGCAATTTATATTACTTGCACCTTAAGATTAAGCTCTTTTAATTCTTCTGCACTTTAAATTCTTGTCAATTATCCCTCTCCCTTTAAATTTCATGCAATTTAGCTTCTGTTGGATACAAATCACTCAAATCAACACTTGTTCGCTTGACTAAATCAACCACCTAACTAAAATTGCTCAATCCTTCAATCCCTGTGGGATCGACCTCACTCATGTGAGTTATTATTACTTGATGCGACCTGGTACACTTGCCGGTGAGTTTTGTGTTGGATCGTTTTCCACACATCAAATTTTTGGCACTATTACCGGGGATTGATTAGATTGACAATGATTAAATGAGGAGGTGATCTAGATTAAGCAATTTTTCTTTATTTTTTCCAAACACATTAAGTGTTCGAAATTTTGCCTAAGCTAACCAAAACTTCACTCTAGCAATGGATTGAAGTGTTACTGTTTTTCTGGTTTTGTGTAATTTTCTTTGTTTTAGTTGTATGTCAGGAATAAGGGGAGCTGTACCCACCTTTTGTGAACAAGATGAAAGAACCCTCAGGAGATTAAGAAGAGCAGAAAGAGGGAAAGGCATTGTTGGAGAAGAGGATTCAGAAGAAGAATTCCAAGATATGGAGGAACACTCAACAAACCCAACAAATCCACCAGGAGGAGCAGCCAACAACAACAATCCACCACAGAGAAGAGTTTTGGCTTCCTATACATTTGCAAATCCTAGACATTGTGGAAGTAGCATTCTTACCCCAAATGTTAATGCAAACAACTTTGAACTGAAGCCACAACTTATCACCTTGGTTCAAAACAACTGCTCCTATGGAGGAGGACCACTTGAAGATCCAAACCAACACTTAACTACTTTCCTCAGGATTTGTGACACTGTCAAAACCAATGGTGTGCATCCTGACAGCTACAAGCTGCTATTATTTCCATTTTCCCTCAGAGACAAAGCTACTCAATGGTTGGAATCCTTCCCAAGAGACAGCATCAACAATTGGAAAGATCTAGTGAGCAAATTCTTAACCAAATTTTACCCGCCTCAAAGGATTATCAGGTTGAAGACTGAAGTACAAACATTCACACAAATGGATACTAAACCCATCTATGAGGCATGGGAGAGATACAAGGCTCTAATCAGGAAGTGTCCTCCTGAAATGTTCAATGAATAGGACATATTGCATAATTTTTATGAAGGCTTAACATTGAAATCTCAAGAAGCTTTGGCTTACTCAGTAGGGGGCTCTTTACAATTGATGAAGACTGCAGAGGAGGCCCAAAATCTCATTGATATGGTGGCTAACAACCAGTATTTCTTTGCTCACCAAAGGCAACGCCAACCATCACAAAGGAAAGGAGTGATGGAGTTGGAAGGAGTGGACTCAATCCTAGCTCAAAACAAAATGATGCAGTAGCAAATTCAACAACAATTTGAGCAAATGGCCAAAAGGATTGATAGCCTCCAAGTTGCAGCAGTCAACACAAGCCAGCCATCAACCACATGGGGGCAAGGTGAAGAAGCTTGTGAAGACCAACAACAGGAACAAGTGAATTACATGCACAATCATGGCTCTGGACACAATGAGGTTTATGGTGACACTTACAACCCCTCCTGGAAGAACCATCCCAACCTCAGATGGGGAGACAATCACACTCAGACTCAACAGCCATGGCAAAGGAACTCAAACCAAAACAGTTGGAAAAACACAAACCACAACAAACAGCAGAATAACAACCAAAACACATACAGAAAACCACAAAACACTTACCCCAACTCTAACCATCATCCATCCAATAACCAAGCCACCAATCAAAACAACTACCATCAACCCTCAACATCTCACAACCCACCAATTTCACAAGACTCTCAGAGGATCACCAACTTGGAGATCTTAATAGAGAAAATGATGAAGCACCAAGAGATGACAACTAAAAATCAGGAAGCTTCCATGAAGAATATGGAGAGGCAGATTGGGCAGCTTTCCAAGCAAATTGCCATTGAGAGACCATCAAGCTCATTGCCAAGCGACACCATTCCTAATCCAAAAGAGGAATGCAAAGCCATACAGCTGAGGAGTGGGAAGATCTTGGTGAAAGATGAAGGAGCAACCAAGAAGCCACAGGAAAATGACAAGAAGCAAGTTGAAAAAGAGGAAGACAATGATAAGGATGTAACAGCAAGCAAGCAAACTTCAAAGCAGGCTCAAGAAAAGGAAGACCAGCCACAAATTTCAAGAAAAGGGAAGGAAGCAATTGAGGAACCAACCAATGAACAAAGGTATGGAATAAACTTCACACCTCCATTGCCATATCCCCAAAGGTTCAACAAGGAGACTAAGGACTAACACTTCCCTAAATTTCTTGAAGTCTTCAAGAAATTGGAGATAAACATTCCACTTGCTGAGGCACTAGAGCAAATGCCCCTATATGTAAAGTTATTAAAAGAGCTCATCAACAAGAAGAGAAGCTGGCAAGAGAAGGAGACCATTATGCTCATTGAAGAATGTAGTGCTGTGATCCAAAGGGGTATCCCACCAAAGCTCAAAGATCCAGGGAGTTTTGTGGTTTCATGCACCATAGGCAAGATAACATTGGAAAATGCTCTATGCGATTTAGGTGCCAGTATAAACTTGATGCCCCTCTCAATAATGAGAAAGCTTGCTATAGAAGAAATCAAACCTACTAAGATGTCACTAGTGATGGCTGATAGATCAATCAAGACACCCAATGGAATTGTGAAAAATTTACTAGTGAAGGTTGGAGAGTTTATCTTTCCTGCAGACTTTGTGATCCTGGACACAGAAGGGGAGGGAAACAACTCAATCATCTTGGAAAGACCATTTCTAGCTACAGCAAGAACCACTATTGATGTAGAGAAGGGAGAAATGACCTTCAGGGTGCATAATGAGCAAATGGTCATCAACGTCTTCAAATCAATGCAACATCCCTCTGAGCAAGAAAGTTACATGAAGGTGGATGTGATAGAAAGCTTGGTAGAAGAAATGTTTGAGGACAACTATAAAGAGCACCAGGAGGAGCAAGAAGAGGAAGTGGTAGAATTATCCATTGAAGACAAGGAAGAGGATAAGCCAAAACAGGAGTTGAAGCCTCTCCCTCCTCACCTCAAATATGTATTTCTTGGGGAAGCAGAAGCCTTGCCAGTAATCATAAACTCCTCCTTGAACATGGAAGAGGAAACAAAGTTGATTGAAGTATTAAAGGGTCACAAAATAGCCTTGGATTGGACAATTGAGGATATCAAAGGCATCAGCCCTGCTATCTGTATGCACAAAATTTTATTGGAAGAAGAGTTAAAATCTGTGGTTTAACCTCAGAGAAGACTGATAAACCCATATTTTATGATAAATATTGTGCTCAATTTAAGTGATTTATTCAACCCTTCACCCAGTTATTCATGTAAATTGCATGGTTTCACTTTCCCTTCCTTATTATGTGATATATGTGAAATACATGTTTCCTATGCTTTGAAATTATCTATTTTTAATTACCCTTTATTACCATTCGATGCCGTGATTTGTGTGTTGAGAAGTTTCAGATCTTCTAAGGTAGGAATGACTTAAAGGATGGAAAGGAAACATACAAAAATTGAAGGAAAGCACAAAATGGAGTTTTTGAAGGAACTGGCGGCGACGCGAACGCATGGACGACACGGTCGCATGCCCAGCGCGAAAAGGCAGCGACGCCAACGCGTGACTGATGTGAACGCGCGCCATGAGCAGAACACAAATGACGCGTACGCGTGACCGAAGCGAACGCGTGACAAGGAAAACTCCAGATGACGCGACCGCGTGACCCAAGCGGACGCGTGACAGACGCCACACACCAGAAATTACAAAAAACGCTCCCAGCAACTTCTGAAACCCTTTTTGGCCCAGATCCAAGTCTAGAAGGCACAGATTAGAGGTTATAAAGTGGGGGAATGCATCCATTCATTAGGATGTCTTCAATTATTCACTTTTCATAGTTTAGATGTAGTTTTTAGATAGAGAGGTTCTCTCCTCTCTCTTAGGTTTTTAGGATTGGGATTCCTCTTAAAAGATTTAGAATTTCAACTCTTCATCAGGTTCAATATTCCTTTTACCTTATATTTCTCTTTTACTTTCAAATATTTTAATGCTATCCTTTAATTACTTATGTTGCCAGATTGGCTTATGAACTCTTTATGTTTAAATTAATTTTCTCTTATTAAGGCAATTGAGGTATTTCAGATCGTTGATTCTTATTTAGCTTTTTATGTTATTGGCTTTAATTGATTAACTGGAAGCTCTTGAGTTATCAACTATCTGTGATTGGTTGTTATGTCGGCTAAATTGACTGGTATTCCACTAACTCTAGTCTTTCCTTAGGAGTTGGCTAGGACTTGGGAATCTAACTAATTAGTTCAGTTGACTTTCCCTTGCTTTCATAAGGGTTAACAAAGTGGGATTAACTTCCATTCTCATAGGAGTAACTAGGATAGGACTTCCGAATTTTCATACCTTGCCAAGAGTTTATTTTACAGTTATTTATTTATTTTATTTTTCATTTAAATTACTTGTTTCTTACTTTCAAAACCCCCAATTTACAAAACTCATAACCAATAATAAGAACACCTCCCTACAGTTCCTTGAGAAGACGACCCGAGGTTTAAATACTTCGGTTATCAATTTTAAAGGGGTTTGTTACTTGTGACAACCAAAACTTTTGTAAGAAAGGACTTTTGTTGGTTTAGAAGCTATACCTGCTACGAGGATTTATCTGCGAATTTCTAAACTACGCAAAAGTTCTCTCTTCAAAATGGCGCTGTTGCCGGAAAATTGCAAACGTGTGCCCTATTATTGGTTATTGTAAATACTTTTCTTTTACTTGTTTATTTGTTTTTGTTTTCTCCTTTTATTTCCATTAGCTACTATGAATTCTCACCCCTCTCACTTTGAGTTTGGTTCTAATATTGTTGAAGGGAACGGAAGTTATAGCAGGAACATGCATCAAGGTCAGAGCAATCAAAGATGGATAGAGCCAAGAGGATCTGATCAACCCTTTAGGCAACAACACCCTCCAAGATATCATGGGCAAGGACCACTCTACAATGCATACCAAGCTGATAGATATGGTGGACCCCCTTGTAATCACCAACAAGCCACACCCTATGCCTATATACCATCCTCTCAACGTAGCTTTGAACCACCACACTCACAAGTTTCTTTTCACCACTCACCACCGTATGATCATTATTTACCCCAATTTCAATCCAATCACTCCCTAACACTACCACTTCCCTATGTCCCATGTCCATATCCATCACCTCAAGAATCACAGGCTCGCCTCAAGGAAAAAGTAGATCAACTTCATACAACCCTTCATCAGCTGGAGCAAGAAATACATCAATTATCTTCCAGACGTTTAGACACTCAAAGAACTCCAATAGCTTTATGTGGAGAATTTAAGGACAAACGTAGCATGAAGGAGACACTAGAAACCCTAGTGAGCAATAATGAGCATAACTTTGTTCTGGAACAATTGGAGGAAGCTCAAATTATCCAAAAAGAAGAAGTACTGATTGAAGGTTTAGGAGATGCTGAACCTCCATGGGAATCCAGAGTTGTGAAAAATTCCATCAAGGACGTTACAATTGATGCTAAGGAGGATAGTGCACAACCCCCAAAGCAGGTATTTCATGAAGAACTAGACGGAATAACCCAATACGCAAGTTTCCTTGATGATTATAGTCTCAAGTCAAGTTCTCCTAGTAATGAACTCGCATCCGCACGTGAATTCTCTGAGATTGAAGAACCTTATCCAAGTGAATACGAAGATGATGTTGAGGTAGATTTTTCTCAACCTCCAACTTATGACTTGAGTGATGCGGAAGATATCAAAGACTTTGATCAAGACGTGGTTGCATTTGAAGAAGTTTGCAAAGAAGTGGAGGAATTCGTAGAAGATTACAAGGGAGTAGAACTTACAGAACCACTGGAAACACCTATCCCAAGGCCATTACCACCTAATACAAGCTTCAAGTGGGTACAATCCTTAACCTTTATCTTTACTTTTCCACTTGAATATGGTTTTCTTGAAATAGATGGCCAGCTTAGAGCTCTCTGCGGCTTTAAGAGTAAGAGGGAAATGGCTCATACTCAGAGCTGGTATACAAGATTCAATAAGGTTCAACGTTTCAATTCGAAGTGCAAGGATTGGTATCAAGTTCAATTGAATGGGTCACGGAAGACGTTTGGTCATCTTGGTGAGAATACAATTTCTAAACCGCCTGGATGGAAGCATATAGATCAAGACAAAGGCGGATTTAAAAGCAAAGTTTGGGATCCTAGAATCTATTTTGACATTCGTCACCCCAGAAACTTGAGAAGCTGTTTGAAGCTGCTCAAAGGCTTCACATGCCTAGTTTGGGACCCCGGAGGCTGTTGGCATTCCAAACATTGGTGGAGATTTCTGGATGAATTTAAGCATAAGCCACCATAACAGGAAGCTCATCCAATGTCCAACTTAAGGACTTTAACTAAAAGTGCTAGGTGGGAGACAACCCACCATGGTATGGTTGTTTCTTTTTCAATTTTTATTTCGTACTGTTTGATTTTATGTTATATTATTTTTATT
>NC_029793.2:86543271-86546275 GCF_000816755.2 Arachis ipaensis
AGAAGATTACAAGGGAGTAGAACTTACAGAACCACTGGAAACACCTATCCCAAGGCCATTACCACCTAATACAAGCTTCAAGTGGGTACAATCCTTAACCTTTATCTTTACTTTTCCACTTGAATATGGTTTGCTTGAAACAGATGGCCAGCTTAGAGCTCTATGCGGCTTTAAGAGTAAGAGGGAAATGGCTCGTACTCAGAGCTGGTGTACAAGGTTCAATAAGGTTCCGTGCTTCGATTCGAAGTGCAAGGATTGGTATCAAGTTCAATTGAATGGGTCACGGAAGACGTTTGGTCATCTTGGTGAGAATACAATTTCTAAACCGCCCGGATGGAAGCATATAGATCAAGACAAAGGCGGATTTAAAAGCAAAGTTTGGGATCCTAGAATCTATTTTGACATTCGTCACCCCAGAAACTTGAGAAGCTGTTTGAAGCTGCTCAAAGGCTTCACATGCCTAGTTTGGGACCCCGGAGGCTGTTGGCATTCCAAACATTGGTGGAGATTTCTGGATGAATTTAAGCATAAGCCACCATAACAGGAAGCTCATCCAATGTCCAACTTAAGGACTTTAACTAAAAGTGCTAGGTGGGAGACAACCCACCATGGTATGGTTGTTTCTTTTTCAATTTTTATTTCGTACTGTTTGATTTTATGTTATATTATTTTTATCGAACCTGGATGTTATTCATAGCATTTGCATTAGCATTTCATACTGCATAATTGCATACCTGCATATATAAAAAAAAAGAGAGGCGTGCGACGCAACCGCACTGCTAACACGTTCGAGTCAGATGCGAAAACCACCTCCCACGCGTCCGCGTCAATCACGCAAACGCGTGATCTGGAAATTGGCGTAAAAATCCAATGCCCAGAAATCTAGGCTGAAATCGTGCGGCTGGTGTGCGTTTAGCACAAAACGGCCCACGCGTTCGCGTCCCTGACGCGAACGCGTCACTTGCAAAACACCCATTGATAAACCACTATTTCATGGTTTATATTGTGTCTTATTTGTGTGGTTTTATCATGATCTTTGCCCACTTATTCATTAAATAAGCATGTATTTATATTTCCTTCCTAAAGATGTTTTATGGTTGAAAACTTGCTTCCTAGAGACTTTTAATTATGTATTTTATTTCTCCCTTATTCCATTCGATGCCGTGATCTGTGCGTTAAGTGTTTCAGGCTTTATAGGGCATGAATGAGTTGGAGTTTGGAAGGGAAGCCTGCAAAAATGGAAGGAACACAAGAAATTGAGGAGATGACCAGCGAGAAGCGACGCAGCCGCATGGATGATGCGACCGCGCGGAAGAGAGTAATTTGCAGCGACGCGGCCGCATGGACAACGCGTCCGCATGGCAAAGTAGAAACGTGAATGACGCGTCCGCATGAGCGACGCGATCGCGTGACGTGCGCGATCTGCATAATCTACAGAATTCGCTTGGGGCGATTTTGGGCCCTATTTTGACCCAGTTTTCGGCCCAGAACAGCAGACTAGAGCCAGAGAACATGCAGAAACCAGGAACGACATTTATTCCGCATAGTTTTAGTTTTTAGATCTAGTTTTACTCCTCCTCTAGGTTTTCTCTCTACACATTCATAGTTTTAGGATAGGTTAATTTCATTGTTTTTGCATTGGGATATTGAGAAGAGTTATTTGCCTCATCAAGACTTCGACATTCTAGTTCGTTCTCTTCACTTGTCTCTTACTCTTCCATATTCCTTAATTTTACTTGATTTCACTATTGGATTATTTTAGCTTTTATTAATATAAGAATCAATTTTGCTTTTAATTAATCTTTTCATCATTACTTATCATGTCTTTCTTTAATTCCTACGTTGATGTTATGAATTTTACATTTACAATGAGTGAGTAGTTCCCTAACTTGATGGGGAGTTGATTGAAAGGAACCCTTGAGCGGAATGTTCAAGAGAAAGGTTATAATTGAGTTTATTGTTGGCTTGCTCTCTAGTTCCTAACACCAATCCTCCCAAGAGTGGATTGGAAATTGTGGATAGAACAACATTCCAACTTGTTTGACCCTCCCTTACTTAGTAAAGGATAACTAAACGTAATAATTCTCAATTGTCAATTAATCTTGAGAGTATTCCATCAAGAATAGGGCTTCCATGTAATCAACTCCCAGTCAAGGTTTTTATTTAAATTTATATAAATTCTCCAATTTAATTTTCTGCCATTCAATCAAACATTTTTGAAAACATTCTGATTAATAAAATAGCACCCTTTCCTGCAACTCGTTGGGAGACGACCTGGGATTCATACTCCCAGTATTTTAATTTTATTTTCTGTGACACCCTTCTAAATTGATAAGGCAGATTTTTGGCGAGTTAAAAACTATACTTGCAACGTATATATTTTAACAATTTTTAATTCGCTAATTTCTGCCCGCATCAGGAGGCCAGAGGCAAAGGCATAGTTGGAGAAGAAGAAGTAGAGGAAGATCTAGAAACCACCATGGAAGAAAAAGCACATAACCATGTTAGAGAGGAAGCTGGAAATCATGTTGGGCAAGAAAGGAGAGTCTTAGGCTCCTATATCAACCCAAATCCAGGAAATTGTGGCAGTAGCATCTTAAAGCCAACAATCCATGCTAACAATTTTGAGTTGAAACCTCAACTCATCACACTTGTCCAGAATAATTGTTAATATGGAGGAAATGCCCAAGAAGACCCAAATCAATATCTCAACACATTTCCTGAGGATATGTGATACTGTAAAGTCCAATGGGGTACACCCTGACATCTACAAGCTACTTTTGTTCCCCTTTTCACTCAGAGATAAGGCAGCAAAGTGGTTGGAAGCATTTCCCACTATCACCCACTTCGCGCGTACGCGCACTGTGCGCGTCCGCGCCCCTTCTAATTTTTGCCCATGCACGCGCGAGCCGATTTCGCGAACCAATTGCATTGAAGCGCGCCCTTTTCTTTCAATTTCTCTTCCCCTTTCTTACCATCACCCTTTTTCTTCACTTCTATCCCC
>NC_029793.2:86547495-86548754 GCF_000816755.2 Arachis ipaensis
GCATAGTTTTAGTTTTTAGATCTAGTTTTACTCCTCCTCTAGGTTTTCTCTCTACATATTCATAGTTTTTAGGATAGGTTATTTTCATTGTTTTATATTGAGAATATTGAGAAGAGTTATTTGCCTCATCAAGACTTCGACATTCTAGTTCGTTCTCTTCACTTGTCTCTTACTCTTCCATATTTACTTGATTTATTTTACGATTGGATTATTTTAGCTTTTATTAATATAAGAATTACTTTTGCTTTTAATTAATCTTTTCATCATTACTTATCATGTCTTTCTTTAATTCCTACGTTGATGTTATGAATTTTACATTTACAATGAGTGAGTAGTTCCCTAACTTGATGGGGAGTTGATTGAAAGGAACCCTTGAGCGGAATGTTCAAGAGAAAGGTTATAATTGAGTTTATTGTTGGCTTGCTCTCTAGTTCCTAACACCAATCCTCCCAAGAGTGGATTGGAAATTGTGGATAGAACAACATTCCAACTTGTTTGACCCTCCCTTACTTAGTAAAGGATAACTAAACGTAATAATTCTCAATTGTCAATTAATCTTGAGAGTATTCCATCAAGAATAGGGCTTCCATGTAATCAACTCCCAGTCAAGGTTTTTTATTTAAATTTATATAAATTCTCCAATTTAATTTTCTGCCATTCAATCAAACATTTTTGAAAACATTCTGATTAATAAAATAGCACCCTTTCCTGCAACTCGTTGGGAGATGACCTGGGACTCATACTCCCAGTATTTTAATTTTATTTTGTGACACCCTTCTAAATTGATAAGGTGGATTTTTGGCGAGTTAAGAACTATACTTGCAACGTATATATTTTAACAATTTTTAATTCACTAATTTCTGCCCGCATCACCCATCCCACGCGAAAGCGTGAGCGACGCATTCGCATCACGTGGATATTATGGCACCCCAATGGAGACAGAGAGTTGCACTGAAACGACGCTGGAATTGTGCGTTTAGCACAATTTCCAGCGATGCGGTCGCATGCCTCACGCGACCGCGTCATTCTTCCTTTTACCCATTCCATGCGATCGCGTCACTCACGCGATCGCGTCAACCCCATTCCACCCTAGCCACGCGATTGCGTGCCGCACGCGTTCGCGTGGATTCAAATTCACTAACCCCAGTGACATGAAACCCTATTCTCCCCCCTCCCGCGTCCCCATTCTCCTTCCCCAACCCCTCTGCTCTCTCTCCCTCCTTCCTCTGCACCCATCACCACCGCCAACCACCCAGACC
>NC_029793.2:86549626-86563731 GCF_000816755.2 Arachis ipaensis
CCCCCCAACCACCTCTGACCGCCGCACCACCCCCAACCACCCAGACCCACCGCGACGCCCACCCCCTCCTTCACGCCCACCCCCTCCTTCTTCTTCTCCCCTCCCTTCTCTCCCTTCCACCACCGCGGCCAGCCACCGCCACCGCGCCATCACCGCCGCGCCTCTCACCACCATCACCCTCACCCCCTCCCTTCCTTCCTCCTTAACCCCCTCTCCACCATTACCCCAACCCGAAACCCCTACCACCGAATAGCCACCCACTGCCGCGCCAACCACGGTTCGCCGCCGCGCCGCCCTACGCCACCGCCGTATTGCCGCCAATACAACCCCACTCCCACCATCTCTCTTAGTTCCATACTTGTGCCTCTAACCACCAGGTTTCGCCGAATGCCACTTTTCTTTCATTCGTAGTTAGTTGCATATTTTTCAGTTTATGTTTAAAATTAGGCTAGTTAAAGATGCATGTTTGTAGTGGATTCTAGGTGGTTAGGTAGCTAGGATATGGTTAGTGGATTTAGGCATGATAATTGCGCTATTTGTGCTTCTTGTTTTATCAATTTCATAATTCTGATGTTGTTGTGATGTTAATACTGTTCATATGCTGTTCTTTACTGCTTCATGCTGCTTTTTACACTGCTTTTTCATGTTCATATTCTGTATATGTAATTGCAGCATTATTTTAATTTATATGAACTATTCTGCTTGCTGTTTATTACCCGAGAACATCCAATTTTAGCCGGTATGCTGCCCAATTTTCTGTAAATTATTTTGATTTTCATTCATGTTTTGGTTTTGGGAATTTGAATTTGGCATTCCTTATCTTTTCCCAAACCACTTCATGAATGCACGGGCCAGCATTCTTATTCCTTTCGATTTCCTGGTTAATAAATTGTACTTTTGATGATTCGATTTTAATTTTTGCTATTTTTATATCATCATCAATAACCTGATATTTTTGAATATGAGTTGACTAGTCTTTAAATTTATGAAATTCTTGTTACTTAGGAAACAATTCTCAATGCCACTTACTTTAACTTTCTTTTTCCTAACTCACTGCTTTCCACTTTTTCACTTTTAACTTTCTAACTTCTCCCTTTGCCCTTTTTAATAACTCCTTCAACTTTTTAAATCATAGCATGATTATTGTTTCTCCTAATTAACAGGTGTTCTATTTATAATATATTTTGGATTGTGATTTCTCATCTCAGCTTTTTAACTCCGAAACAATCCAAAATGCACAGTTAATCAAATCATTTCATAATTCTACTACTCTTTTATCACTATGTGCTTATATTGCTATTTGCCTAACTTTTCTGCTCTGTTCTTCCTATATATCCTGAAATTTCTGCTTTTCAGGTTGTCTGACCCTCAAAGAAAAGGAAAAGGCAAAGCCACAACTGGCAAACGGAAAAGAGGTGAATCCTCTATGTCTATCCTGGACATTATGTATGATGACTCTTGGCGGGAAAAGCACTTTACCCCGCAAGAGAAGGCTGACTAGCTCCTCCCTGCCAATGATCCCATTAAATTTACAAACAGATACTGTGAGCTGAAGTATCCCGTGTTTGCCACCTCCAGAAACCTGTACCTGGAGTGAACTCTGAAAATTCTAGAAGAACTACAGCAGTACACCTCCGATCAGATCAAGCAGCGAGGCGGTTCTTCTCGGAGAGAAACTTGACAGAGGTCAATGCTTCCTGGGTAAGAGAGTTTTACAACAACTATTTCAAGACTTTCCTGGATGCAGTGCACCTCAGAGGGAAACAGATACTGGTCACTGAAGAGGCCATTGAGGATATTTTGCAGCTTCAGCCTAAGTCAGATCAGCCTGACGGTTACCAAAAGGCTGAAGAGGACATGCGCTTTCTGAGATTTGACTGGAATGCTGTCAAGCAAAGGATAGCCCTTGACCCTACTGTCCCTTGGGTCATGGGAAAGAACACAACAATGCCTAAGGGAATCAAGCTGATGTATCTAAATGATGAGGCTCGACTCTGGCACCAGATCCTGAGCAACTTTGTTATGCCGAGCACTTATGAGACAGAGCTGCCTGCCACTATGATCACCTTTCTCTGGTGTGTGCTGGAGGGTAAGGACCTGTACCTCCCACGATTCATCTGGCACTTTATGGCCAGGGTCCATGTCAGAGGAACTCTCCCCTTCCCATATCTGATTACCCAGCTCGGCCATCGAGCAGACATGCCTTTGGAGCTGGCTGATGCGAAGCCGACTGTTGCAGACTGCAAGAAGATCATTCCTCACAGCAGGAAGTTTCTGGCTTTAGGCTACAGACCTCCATTCCTTACTTCTTCTGATGAGACGGCCAAGCCTTCAGCTGTCCCCTCTTCTTCCATTGCTGCACCAGCCCCACCCACTGCACCTCCACCTGCCTCAGAGCCCATTTACCACCTCGTGCACCGCTTATTCCAGCAGCTGGACCAGATGGAGCGCCGCAACAAGCGGCGATATGAGAGATCTGAGCGTCGCAACAAGTGATGCTATGAGCACCTCAAGATAATGATCCGATCTGGCAGCGACTTCCCCTCCGAGCCTGACACACCATCAGAGCCATCTGAGGAGGAGGCAGACGAGCATGAGCAGGAGACCTATCCACAGATAGAGGCTGGGCAGATAGGCTCAAAGCAGGCTGCGCCACAGTAGGAGGAGCCACACCAGATACAGGCCGCAGATCCAGAGATTCCTATCCAGTTAGAGCCTCCACTGCAGCAGACAGATCCTCCTACCCTCATCCAGTCAGCAGACCCTCAGGCTACCATAGAGACTCCAATAGCCCATCCTTCTGGTGATGACACTCCTTCACACCCAGCTTGAGTGAGCATCGAGGACGATGCTTTATTTTAAGTGTGGAGAGGTAGCCATCCCTGGCATATCTTTTTGGTGAATCACTACAGACTCTTTTTATCTTATTTTGTTTATTTTTCTGTATTTTTATCTTTGTTTTTATTTTTCAGTACTTCCACACTGTTCTTTTGCTATATTTTTACTTTATTTCCGCATTTTGCACTTTAGTTTATATTTTAGCCATTTAGTTTAGTTTGTAATTCTAAACTTATTAGTTATAGAATATGTGGATTAATTAGTATAGTTTACCCTTTTAGCATATGATAGTTTGGTTTAAATTGAAAATAAAAAGGAATTAAACTAGAGACTTTAACATAATCAAAACAATCCACACACCTTGTATATATAGCATTACATGTTAGTTAGTTAACAACATTTCTTCAAGGAGAAACACTAAAACTTTAAAGCCACCCAAAAAATTTTACATTGAGAATAATGGGAACTCTTAATTTTTACTTGCATGACATGTATAACTGATATATGATTTTTGAGCTAGAGAACACACAGCCTGTGAGTTTTGAGCTTAATTGTATGGTCACATTCAAACCATAATTTTTATTCCTGTATATTTTGCCTTTCTTTTTCATTCTAGTGTTCTTTACTTTGTTTTAATCTATATGTCCAATTATAGAGTATAGATACATACTAAGAGATGATTGAGGCCATCATTTGAATTTTTCCTCACTTATCCCAAATTAGCCTACCTTTTACATCACCCTTGTTAGCCCCCTTGAGCTTTTTAACCCCCTCTTGTTCTATAAACCACATTACTAGCCTTAAACAGAAAAACAAAATAAAAATCCCAAGTTAAATCCTTGGTTACCTTAAGATAGAAATTGTGTATTGTTTAAGTGTGGGGAACTTTATGGGAACATGGATGATAGAAACAAAGGTGAAAAGTTAAAAAGAATAAAGATGTTTTAAAATAAAAATTTGGGAAGCATGCTCATGTGAAATAAAAACAATTGAATTACCATGTGCATTAAAAAAAATTATTTTCGGTATTTAATTAAGGGGATACAAAAATTCCCCAAATGCAAAATAAAAAGAATCAATGCACATGGGATAAAATTAAAGTTAATGCACGAGCTTGCAATACAAAGTGAGAAAAGTTGGGCAAATATGTTAAGAAACTTTGAATTACAAAATATGTATGTTAGATGAGATCTTAGACTAATCAAGGATTCACTTATTAGCTCACTTAGCCTTATATATATACCTTTACCTTTACCTTGGCCCCATTACAACCTTGAAAAAGACCTCATGATTTTTGTATGCCTATATTCTATAATTGTTAATTGGTTAGATGAAGAACAAAGTTATAGAAAGTAAGGATAAAAAGAAGAATAGAGTGATTAACCCAATAAACATTGAGTGACTAGAGTAAACACAAAATCCAGTGAGGGTTCAATAGCTCATCACCGTATATCTATGCTTAAATTGTTAATTGTCTTGCAAGTTTGAAAAATATTTTTACCCATCTCAATTGTAAAAGTGCTTTAACATTATCTAGGGTTTGGCTATGCATATATGATTCCTTGAGAATGTGAATTAATTTAACTACATGTAAGTTTTATATACAAGTGAATAACAATTAGAATTGCATGATTCAGGTAGTTGCATTTAGGGTAGATTACATTGCATGAGATCCCACCACCTCACCTTACTCTTTATCTTGGATTTAGCATGAGGACATGCTATTGTTTAAGTGTGGGGAGGTTGATAAACCCATATTTTATGATAAATATTGTGCTCAATTTAAGTGATTTATTCAACCCTTCACCCACTTATTCATGTAAATTGCATGGTTTCACTTTCCCTTCCTTATTATGTGATATATGTGAAATATATATTTCTTATGCTTTGAAATTATTTATTTTTAATTACCCTTTATTACCATTCGATGCCGTGATTTGTGTGTTGAGAAGTTTTAGATCTTCTAAGGCAGGAATGACTTAAAGGATGGAAAGGAAACATACAAAAATGGAAGGAAAGCACAAAATGGAGTTTTTGAAGAAACTGGCAACGACGCGAACGCATGGACGACGCGGTCGCATGCCCAGCGTGAAAAGGCAGCGACGCCAACGCGTGACTGACGCAGACGCGCGCCAAGAGCAGAACACAGATGACGCGTACGTGTGACCGAAGCGAACGCGGGACAAGGAAAACTCCAGATGACGCAACCGCGTGACCCACGCGGACGCGTGACAGACGCCACACACCAGAAATTACAGAAAACACTCCCAGCGATTTCTGAAACCCTTTTAGGCCCAGATCCAAGTCCAGAAGGCACAGATTAGAGGTTATAAAGTAGGGGAATGCATCCATTCATTAGGATGTCTTCAATTATTCACTTTTCATAGTTTAGATGTAGTTTTTAAAGAGAGAGGTTCTCTCCTCTCTCTTAGGTTTTTAGGATTAGGATTCCTCTTAAAGGATTTAGAATTTCAACTCTTCATCAGGTTCAATATTCCTTTTACTTTATATTTCTCTTTTACTTTCAGATATTTTAAAGCTATCTTTTAATTACGTATGTTGCCAGATTGGCTTATGAACTCTTTATGTTTAAATTGATTTTCTCTTATTAATGCAATTGAGGTATTTCAGATCCTTGATTCTTATTTAGCTTTTTATGTTATTGGTTTTAATTGATTAACTGGAATCTCTTGAGTTATCAACTATCCGTGATTTATTGTTATGTCGGCTACATTGACTGGTATTCCACTAACTCTAGTCTTTCCTTAGGAGTTGTCTAGGACTTGGGAATCTAACTAATTAGTTCACTTGACTTTCTCTTGCTTTCATAAGGGTTAACTAAGTGGGATTAACTTCCATTCTCATAGGAGTAACTAGGATAGGACTTCCGAATTTTCATACCTTGCCAAGAGTTTATTTTACAGTTATTTATTTATTTTATTTGTCATTTAAATTACTTGTTCCTTACTTTCAAAACCCCTAATTTACAAAACTCATAACCAATAATAAGAACACCTCCCTGCAGTTCCTTGAGAAGACGATCCGAGGTTTAAATACTTCAGTTATCAATTTTAAAGGGGTTTGTTACTTGTGACAACCAAAACTTTTGTAAGAAAGGACTTTTGTTGGTTTAGAAGCTATACCTACAACGAGGATTTATCTGCAAATTTCTAGACCACACAAAAGTTCTCTCTTCAAAGACTCAATCCAACCATGAAAGAGGTGGTTCAAAAAGAAGTGATGAAGCTATGGAATGCTGGGATAATCTTTCTAATCTCTGACAGTTCATGGGTGAGTCCGGTTCAAGTTGTACCAAAAAAGGGAGGAATGACAGTCATCACCAATGAGAAGAATGAGTTGATCCCCACCAGGACAGTGTCAGGGTGGATAATGTGCATAGATTACAGGAGACTGAATGATGCTACAAGAAAAGATCACTTCCCTCTGCCCTTCATTGATCAAATGTTAGAAAGATTGGCAGGCCATGCTTACTACTGCTTCCTGGATGGATACTCTGGATACAATCAAATAGTGGTGGATCCCAAGGATCAAGAGAAGACTTCCTTTACATGCCCATTTGGAGTTTTTGCCTACAGGAGGATGCCCTTTGGGCTATGCAATGCCCCAGCCACCTTTCAAAGGTGTATGCTTTCTATTTTTTCTGATATGGTGGAAAAGGTTTTAGAAGTCTTCATGGATGATTTTTCTGTCTTTGGCAATTCATTTAACACTTGCTTGCATCATTTAACTCTTGTTTTGAAAAGATGCCAAGAAACTAACCTGGTATTGAATTGGGAGAAATGCCATTTCATGGTTCCGGAAGGAATAGTTCTTGGGCATAAAGTGTCATGCAAAGATATAGAAGTTGATAAAGCTAAAATATAAATTATTGAAAAACTCCCTGTACCTGTTAATTTGAAAGCAATAAGGAGTTTTCTTGGGCATGCTGGCTTTTACAGGAGGTTTATCAAAGATTTCTCAAAAATAGCAAAACCATTGAGCAATTTACTAATGATTGATACCCCCTTCATCTTTGATGACAACTGTAAACATGCCTTTGAAACTCTAAAGAGAAAACTCATTACAGCACCAATTATCACACCCCCTGATTGGAACCTACCTTTTGAACTTATGTGTAATGCAAGTAACCTTGCTATTGGTGCTGTGCTGGGGCAAAAGAAAGACAAGTTGCACCATGTCATATATTATGCCAGCAAGGTGTTAAATGAAACACAAAAAAATTATACCACCACTGAGAAAGAACTTTTGGGAATTGTATATGCATTTGATAAGTTTAGGCAATACTTGATTGGTTCAAAGGTTATAGTGTATACTGACCATGCTGCTCTCAAGTATTTAATGTCTAAACAGGATTCAAAGCCAAGGCTTATTAGGTGGGTGCTGCTGCTACAATAATTTGATATTGAAGTGAGAGATAGAAAGGAAAGTGAAAATCAAGTAGCAGATTATTTATCAAGAGTGCCACAAGAAGCCAATCAAGAGAGACCACAACAAGTAAATGAGAATTTCCCCGATGAGCACCTTTTCCAAGTTCAACAAGTACCTTGGTTTGCTGACATAGCAAATTACAAAGTAGGAAGGAAGATACCTCAAGAATTCTCCAAGCAATAAGTAAAGAAGCTACTCAATGAAGCAAGGAAGTTCTTGTGGGACGAACCTTTTTTATTCAAGAGATGCTCTGATGGAATGATTAGGAGGTGTGTCCCTGAAAATAAAATGAAAGATATATTGTGGCATTGTCATGGTTCAGCATATGGTGGACACTTTGGACCAGAGAGAACATCTGCTAAAATACTGCAGAGTGGATTTTACTGGCCAACCATCTTCAAGGATGCCAGGGAGTTTGTTCACCAGTGTAATGAATGCGAAAGGGCCGGAGGATTGACAAGAAGGAATGAAATGCCTCAGAATTTCATTCTTGAAGTGGAGCTATTTGATCATTGGGGCATAGATTTCGTGGGACCTTTCCCCCCTTCCTATTCCTTCAAATATATTTTGGTAGCAGTGGAATATGTCTCAAAATGAGTGGTAGTAATAGCCACAACCACATGTGATGCACAAATTGTTCTTCAATTCTTAAAGAAGCACATCTTCACCAGATATGGAGTACCTAAGGGAATTATAAGTGATGGTGGTGGCCATTTTTGTAACAAACAGATGGAGAAACTCCTTCACAAATATAGGGTAATGCATAAAGTAGCCACACCATATCACCCATAGACCAATGGCCAAGTAGAGCTTGCAAATAGGGAATTGAAGAGGATTTTGGAGAAGACTGTAGTAGAAACTAGGAAAGATTGGGCCAGGAAGCTTGAGGATGCACTCTGGGCATATAGGACAGCATTCAAAACTCCTATTGGGAAGTCCCCATTTCAGATGTTATATGGAAAATCTTGTCACCTCCCTGTAGAGCTTGAACATAAAGCTTTTTGGGCCACTAAACTCCTCAACCTTGATTCTCAAGCAGCATGAGAAAAGAGGCTGCTACAACTAAATGAGTTTAAGCTAGAAGATTATGAGAGTGCTAAGATATACAAGGAAAGAGCTAAGAGGTAGCACGACAAGAAGATCTCAAAGAAGGAGTTCAAACCAGGACAGCAAGTACTGCTATATAATTCAAGACTCAAGATCTTCCCTGGCAAGCTCAAATCAAAGTGGACTGGTCCATATGTGGTGACAAAGGTTTTTCCTTATGGAACCTAGAATTATTAGATGAAGTAACAAAGAGTCATTTCACAGCCAATGGTCACAGGACAAAGTACTATTTGGGAGGGCAATGGGACAAAGAAAAGAAGGTTAAAAACCTGAATTGATAAAAGAGCGCTTGTTGGGAGGCGACCCAACCTGAGGTAGTGTTCTTTTCATAGTGATGCACGGAAAACTTGTCTCATAACAAATTTCCTTCTGCAAGTGTACCGAATTTGTCGTCAAGTAAAAACTCATAATAGAATGAGGTAGAATCCCACAGGAATTGATTGATCAAGCAACTTTAATTAGAGGAATGTTCTAGTTGAGCGAATCAGAATTTGGGTTGAGAATTGCAGAAAATTAAATGGCGGGAAAGTAAATAATAGAAAAGTAAATGCTATAAATAAAGAGCTGAATGTAGATGACGGAAAGTAAATTGCAGAATCTTAAATGGGAATGGGGTAATTGCTCATAAAAGTAAATGACAGAAATTAAAGAGAATGGGTAAGATCAGAAATGGGGAGTTCATTGGGCTCAGGAGGTGTTGCATTCTCCGGATCAATTTCATTTTCATCTCTTCCTCAATCAATGCACTCATTGATCTCCTTGGCAATCTTAAGTGATCGAATTACAATTCCTTGTAATTCAATCTCTCAAATCTTGATCAATAGCCAATTCCTTGGTCAATTGCTCATGAGAAGAGATGAAGTATGGTCACTGATTATACCACATGCATTTCCCAAATCAAGTATTGAGAGGATTATAGTCACATATCCATCCAAACCCAATTTGGTCCAGCATGAGAAAGCATTTCTAGCATGATCTCTTCATTCCTCTTTCAAGGTTCGAAAGAGATCCAAGTTTGAATAGCTTCTTTTCCAAGATAACTACCCAATTGGATGAAGATCGAAAGCTTTCAAGTAAAATCAAGAGAAAAGATAGAAGAAGAACAATGAAAACTAGTATTGATCCATCAAATTACAACAGAGCTCCCTAACCCAATAAAAGGGGTTTAGTTGTTCATAGCTCTGGAAAATGAAAACAAAGATGGAGAATACATGATGAAACTAGAAGTGCAGAGAAAGTAAAATACAGAGAGTAGTTCTATGCCAAGAGGCTCCCTATATTTTCCAACTCCCTTTTTAATTCAAAGCTACTCCTATATATACTACTCTTCTGATCTTCTAGTTGGCTCTTTAAGTCTTGGTTATGGGCCTTTGGATCTTGAGTTTGAAGCAGTTATCTTCTTCATTGGGCTTGGCTTTACTTGCAGAGAGAAAGTGTGAAGTGGGCAGAGACTTTAGCTTAGGACGTTAGTGGTGTTAACGTTTAGTGAAAATATGGGTTTGAGAACGTTAATGACAATCACCTTTTTCTCTAACGTTCCTCACCCAAGTAAGAGCCACGTTAACCTCAACGTTAGTGGCACAAATGTTGCCACTAACGTTGCCTCTTTGTCCTTCGCACACGTTATTGGGACTTACCTTTCCCAATAACGTTGAGAAGCCTTCTCCTTCCCTACGTTAGAGTCCACGTTAACTTAGTTAACGTGGCTCCTTAACGTAGGCTTGCCAACCTTCGAGAACGTTAGTGACACTTACCTTTGTCACTAACGTTCCAATGTGCCCCTAGCTCCCACGTTAGAGTCCACGTTAACTAGGTTAACGTGGCCTTTAATGTGGCTGTGCTAGCCATCTCCAACGTTAGTGACAAAGGTGAATGTCACTAATGTTGGCTCATCATCTCTCCTCCTCACATTAGCTTCCACGTTAACTTAGTTAATGTGGGAGTTAACGTGGCGCATTGTGGCTTGTGTGGGCTCCTTCCAACGTTAGTGACAATGTTAGGTGTCACTAACGTTGGCGATCACCTTCCTTCTTCACGTTAGCTTCCACGTTAACTAGGTTAACGTGGGAGTTAACGTGGCTTATTGGGGCTTGTGTGGGTTAATCCCAATGTTAGTGACAATGTTTGGTGTCACTAACATTGTCGATCACCTACTTTCTTCACGTTATTTGGTGTCACTAACGTGGCTTATTGTGACTTGGCCAACAATAGTGACAAAGTTGAATGTCACTAATGTTGGATTCCCCTTTACTTCTTAACGTTAGAGGCCATGTTAACTAAGTTAACGTGGCTCTTAACGTGGCCACTTATGAGCTTGGTCCAACATTAGTGACAAAGGTAAGTGTCACTAACGTTGGCTCCATTTCCTTTCCTCCACGTTAGAGTTCACGTTAACTTAGTTAACGTGACTCTTAACGTGGGCAATGATGGCTTCGAGAGCGTTATTGGCAATTACTTTTCTCATTAACTTTGCAAGTTACTCCCATTCCACGTTAGGAGTTACGTTAATTAGATTAACGTGGCTGCTAACGTGGTTCTTCCTTGCTTCCTTTGTCCTGAAATTAAGCAATAGAGTGCATCAAAGTTCTAGTCCAAGTCATGGGAAATGCAACATCCAATTTGTCATTAAATTCATGCAAAATCCTTATGAAATCATGTAAAGTGCACACTGTACGCTTGAATCAAGATGTAAGTGAATATCTACCCAAAACTAGCTTATTTTCTAAGGAAATGCATGAAACTACCCTAAAAACAGTAAAGAAAAGGTCAGTGAAACTGGCCAAAATGCCCTGGCATCACAACACCAAACTTAAAGCTTGCTTGTCCCTAAGCAAGTACTGGAACAAGAGAATGATGAATGGAATGCCAAGAGAAATGAGTCATTCTTGTGGAGGTCATGTCCCTGGTTTTATGGTGGTTTTATGCATAGCAACTTAGATTCATTCCTTTACTGGCTTTCAGACCTTTATCATGTCCTAGAATACTCACTATGATTGCATCCCATGAGACTTTTATTCATTGATCCTTTTATTGTTATTTCAGGGCTTATTTGTGTTCTTAGGCTAAGTGCTCTGTAAGGGGACGACTCTTTAAGATAAGCTTTCAGCCAACACTCCCGAACCAGTTGGTTCAAGGTGCTAGGTGTTAAGACACCCCTACGGACTTACTCCCTCAAGTCTCTTTCCCCCATACATACACACCACAGGCATATAGTTTATTTATTTTCTTTTCTTGAGACCTTGGTGTCCAGCACCTCTCTGGGTTACTAAATGCTCTGTAGTGAAGGTTACTAAGTGATAAGGCACCCCTAAGAGCTTATTCATCCAAGTAGATCCCTCACACAGGAGCACCACAGACACATGCCTCAAGATTAAAACCATTGGTGCCTAGCCTTATTGCTTACTCTTTTTTCTTTTATTTTTCAACCTTTATTTGTTCGTTCCCTTTTTCTTATTAGGATCTTCTTATTTAGCTAGTCTCATGGGGTGTGTCTCAAGCATAGTATTCATGACAGATAGTTGTCCTCTCACCTGGTAGTTGAACCAACTTAGCTAACTTATGACTATACCATAAACTCATGAACTTACTCCATAGTATGAACTCCTCTCTGGTCTTTTGAAACACTCATTCTTTTTTTTTCATTTGATTGAAAGGGACAAGCATACAAGTTAGTAAGGAGATCATGCAGTAACATAAAGACTAGCAAACATAGACCTATTCAAAAAAACAACTTAAAAGACAGAATTTAAAAAGTTTCAAACTACTATGGAAGCATGTTCTATTTCATACAAGATCTTCCTTATTTAAAGCATAGAGAAAGATGGACCAAAGAAGGAAGTCCACCACCTTTTACTCGTGTGGTTGCCCATGCTCTCTTCCTTGTTTGTCCTCTTTGTGTCCTCTTGCATTTCCTCGCATCCGTGCCAATCTTGCTTGCTTCCAATCCTCAAGTGCCTTCCTTACTGATTCATGACTCTCTTCCACCTTTTGTCTTTCTTCTCGTGCTAATTCATCCCTCATTTCTTTGTACCTTGTAATTCCTGGATGCAATATAGGCAGCTGTCCTACTAAGTAATCGAGCCTGGCTTGAGTGTTTATATGATGCCCAGTCTCGCTCAGGTAAACTCCTTCTGCGAATGCCTTTTGCTCGTCCAGTAGTTCTGCCTGTTCTATTTGTCTTCAATGCATCTCATGTATGTGTGCACCTTGATGTGCTTGGATGTTGATTAGCCTCTGGATGGATTCTTGTTGTTCATTTTGCCTCTGTTCCATCCTGTGGAATGTTTCACCCCATTGTTGTCCTTGACTCAGTTGTTGCTCCATCATTTGCTTTTGCCACTCCCCTTGTTGAGTCATCCATCTTGAGAGTGATTCCTCTTCCTGCCCCATCATCTGTAGTTAAAGCTCTTTCTGTGCTCCTTGGCTTTCCAAATATTGTCGAGATAGGCCATCAATAGCTTCCTGCAGTTGGTGCATATCTAAGGTGACTGGCGCTTGCCCTTCTAAGACTTGTCCTTCTACTACTTGAGGGGCTGGCCTCTTCCTTTGCTTCTGTTGAGGCAGGGAGGATGCGGTAGCATGCATTCGTTGAACGGTTATTGGAATGCCCTCTTTTATCCACACGGGGTCCTCATCTTCAAACACCACCCCAGCTTTCTTGCACAGTCGATAAATAGTGCTGGGGTAACCTAACGTTCCTCTTGAGTCACTTTTCTCTGCCATTTTTCTAATGCCTTCTGTTATGAGTTCATGAACCTTGATCTCTCCTCCTTTGAGTATATAGTGCACCATTGTGGTTGTCTTGAGATTCACCTCCGAGTTGTTCCCTGCTGGGAGGATGGACCTCCTTACAATTTCGAACCACCCTTTTGCTTCCGGGGTGAGATCTGCTCTCTTGATGAACCTTGGTCTCCTATCCGCATATCTTTCCCAGTCAGCTCCTGGTACACAAATGTCTTGCACAATCTAGTCATGATTGGGGTTGTTGTCCATTCTTGAATGATAACTCTCTTCTTCAAACGAAATGGACCGAAGCTTTAATGCCATCATGACACTCATGGGACCGAAATCCACAATCTTTCCACTCACAAAGCTTGTATACGACTCGTCAGCCTTATCATATCGGACCGCATTTGCATAAAATTCACTTACAAGATTTGCATTCACCTTAATGACCGGATCAGTGAGGAGCTCCCATCTTCTCTTTTCTACCTTCTTTGTGATTTCGGGGCACTCAGTTTTATTAACTTGAAATCCCAGCTCATAAATGATCTCCTTATCCACCATCCACTCGTGTTGCAATGCATGATGCAAGCTTCTTGATGCCAGGGCATCTTGGCCAGTTTCACTGACCTTTTCTTTACTGTTTTTAGGGTAGTTTCATGCATTTCTTTAGGAAATAAGCTAGTTTTGGGTAGATATTCACCTACACCTTGATTCAAGCATACATTGTGCATTTTACATTATTTCATGAGGATTTTGCATGAATTTAGTGACAAATTGTATGCTGCATTACCCATGACTTGGACTAGAACTTTGATGCACTCTGTTGCTTGATTTCAGGACCAAAGGAAGCAAGGAAAGGGAGGTAACTTGCAAGGTTAATGAGAAAAGTGATTGCCAATAACACTCTCAAAGCCATCATTGCCCACGTTAAGAGTCACGTTAACTAAGTTAACGTGCCGAGTTGAAGGGAAGAGGTGCAATCTCAC
>NC_029793.2:86563756-86572931 GCF_000816755.2 Arachis ipaensis
TGAGGCAAAGGGGTACATTGGAACGTTAGTGAAAATGTTAAGTGTCACCTCAAACCTCAAACTTATACTTTCACTAAATGTTAACACCCCTAACGCCCTGAGCTAAAGTCTCTGCCCACTTAGCACTTTCTCTCTGCAAGTAAAGCCAAGCCCAAATGAAGAAAAGAACTGCTTCAAATTCAAGATCCAAAGGCCCAAGACTTGAAGAGCAAACTAGAAGCTGAGAAGAGTAGTATATATAGGAGTAGCTTTGAATTGATAAAGGAGTTCTGGAAGTTGGAAAAAGGGAATTACTCTCTGTATTTTACTTTCTCTGCAATTTCTAGTTCTATGATGTATTCTCCATCTTTATTTTCATTTTCTAGAGCTATGAACAACTAAACCCCTTTCATTGGGTTAGGAAGCTCTGTTGTAATTTGATGGATCAATACTATTTTTCATTATTCTTCTTCTATCTTTTCTCTTGATATTACTTGAAAGCTTTCGATCTTCATCCAATTGAGTTGTTATCTTGGAAGAGAAGCTATTCAAACTTGGATCTCTTTTGAACCTTGAAAGAGGAATGAAGAGATCAAGCTAGAATTGCTTTCTCATGCTGGACCAAATTGGGTTTGGATGGGTATGTGACTATAACCCTCTCAATACTTGATTTGGGAAATGCATGTGGTATAATCAGTGACCATACTTCATCTCTTCTCATGAGAAATTGACCAAGGAATTGGCTATTGATCAAGATTTGAGAGATTGAATTGCAAGAAATTGTAATTCAATCACTTAAGATTGCCAAGGAGATCAATGAGTGCATTGATTGAGGAAGAGATGAAAATGAACTTGATCCGGAGAATTGAAACATCTCCTAAGCCCAATGAACTCCCCATCTCTGATCTACCCATTCTCTTTAATTTCTGCCATTTACTTTTATGAGCAAATCCCCCATTCCCATTTAAAATTCTGCAATTTAATTTCAGTCATTTACTTCCAGTCCTTTAATTCTAGCATTTACTTTTCTGTTATTTACATTCTTGCCATTTTATTTTCTGCAACTCTTAACCCAAATTCTGGATTCGCTCAACTAGAACATTCTTCTAATTAAAGTTGCTTGATCAATCAATCCCTGTAGGATTCGACCTCACTCTATTGTGAGTTTTTACTTGATGACAAATTCGGTACACTTGCCGAAAGGAGATTTGTTGAGAGACAAGTTTCCACCCACATCAAGTTTATGGCGCCATTGCCGGGGATTGATTGTGCATCAACAATGATTAAATTGGAAGATCACTAGATTGAGCATTTTTATTTTTGTGAATTTCATTTTCTGTTTGAGTGATTTACTTTTTGTTTTAGTTGAACTTCTTCCCTTCCCCCTCTACTCTTTTGTTTTTCTTTGTTATTTTCAATTTTGTTTGCTAACCCACTAATTGTTTGATATATTGCATCACCCACAACTAATAGTAATTCTAACACAAATACTTTCTGCACCTATCTTTTCTTGCTTGCACTTGATGGTTGTATGACAAGGAGAAGAAGCGGGGCTTCAACTTCCTTCGATTCTGAACCTGAGAGGACCTTCCTTAGATAAAGGAGGGAGGCAAGAGGAAAGAAAGTGGTTGGTGCTGAGGAAGAAGAGGAATTCTTTGAAACAAACATGGAAGACAACATGGAAAACCATCATGAAGAAGAGGATCACAACCATGGGGGAGGAGGTAGAGCAAATCATGCTGGGGAGGATAGAAGAGTTTTGGGCTCTTACATCAATCCAAACCCAGGCAATTGTGGAAGTAGCATCCAAAAGCCAACAATCCATGCCAACAACTTTGAACTTAAACCACAGCTCATTACCCTTGTTCAGAACAACTGTTCGTTTGGAGGAGGTGTTAGAGAAGACCCCAATCAACATTTGACCACCTTCATGAGAATATGTGACACAGTGAAGTCTAATGGTGTTCACCCTGATGCTTATAGACTGCTCCTATTTCCATTCTCACTTAGGGACAAAGCAGCCAAGTGGCTGAAATCTTTCCCAAGGGAAAGCTTGACAACTTGGGAAGACGTGGTGAACAAATTCTTAGCAAGATTTTACCCTCCTCAACGAATCAATAGGCTGAGAGCTGAGGTCCAAACTTTCAGGCAACAAGATGGTGAGACTCTATATGAAGCATGGGAGAGGTTTAAAGACCTGACAAGGAGGTGCCCACCAGATATGTTCAACGAATGGGTGCAGCTGCACATTTTCTATGAAGGACTCTCTTATGAGTCAAAGAAGGCCGTAGACCATTCATCCGGAGGATCTTTGAACAAGAAAAAGACTATTGAGGAAACCATAGATGTTATTGAAACAGTAGCAGAGAACGACTACTTCTATGCTTCCGAAAGAGGGAACACAAGAGGAGTAATGGAGCTAAACAATGTAGATGCTCTGTTGGCCCAAAACAAGCTCATTACCCAGCAGCTGGCTAACCTCACCAAGAAGATGGAGACGAACCAGGTAGCAGCAATCTCCACTTCATCAACAACCCAAGAAGGAGTGAATGGAGAAGCAGAGGGTAGTCAGGAGCAAGCCAACTACATTGGGAATTCACCAAGGAAAAACTATGATCCATACTCCAAGACCTACAACCCTGGATGGAGAAACCACCCAAACTTTGGGTGGGGAAGTGAGCAAGATCAAAACCAAGACCAAAGATGTTACAATTCCAACAACAATGCAGCTCACCAGCAATTCACACAGAGGACATCTCAACACCCCCACAACAACACTTCTCCAAATGCCTATCAAAACCAAAACAGCACATCTGCTCCGAATCACTCATCAATTGATGACAATATCTCTAAGATTGAAGCTTTACTTGAAGGAATATGCCAAGAGATTCAAGAAAATAAGGTGTTCAAAGAGGAGGTGCGAGCCAATATTAAGAACCAGGGAGAGACCATCAGGAAGCTGGAATTCCAGGTGGGATATTTAGCTGAGAAGATTCCCAAACCTATTGATAGCTTCCCAAGTGACACGGAGAAAAACCCCAAAGGAGAAGCAAAGAAAGTAAGATGGGAAGATTGCAAAATGGTCACTGCGAGTGATCAAGAGACTGAAGATAAGCAAGGCAAACTTTGCAAACAACCTGAAGACAACTCAACAAAGAAGGAGGATAGAGATCGCCAAGAACCAGAAATCTCACAACAAGAGCTGCTGAAGGAAAAGTTGGAGGAACCTAAACTTAGAACATGTGGAGATCATTGATCCAACCAATGGATATAAGTCCACAGCAAGAGGGGAGGACTTTAAGCACTACCAACCACACTGATGAAGGAAAAACATCAAGCTAGTGACGCTAAAGAAACGCTTCATGGGAGGCAACCCATGTTTTGTATGTTTTTAAAATAATGAATAAATCAATGTTTATGAATTTCAACCCAAACTTGACAAACACTGGGTGAAATCTTTATCATGCAGTATATAGTGAAGAACAAGTTTGGTGTTCAAAGCAAACCAAGATGCATGCTAGTCTTGGGAGCTTTGAACAAAACTTTTCATCACATTGCTTCAAACTAAGTTTGGTGTCACCCCATGGTGCCACCAAAATGCATATAAGGACCCACCAATAGTTAGTTAGTTAGTTGGAATACATAAATAAACAATCAAATCCTTTTTTCCCTTTTATTAATATTAGCCGTAAAGTTCATATGGTCATTTTAATATATTTTCTCACTTTTCTTAGTTTCTCTTTATAGGAATAGAAAAGGAGCATTAAAAGGGATAGATTGGACAACCAAACAAAGAAGGTTCGGACACCACAAAAGGAGGGGCTACACACTTGTTCTAAAAAGGGAATACATCGGAAAATGTTGCCATGCAACATTGAAAAAATGGCACCCCTAGAAGACCGAGCAATCCCCATCATAAAGTGATGATCCTTGTCTTCTAGCCATGCATAACCCCAACCGTCCATCAACTGACCACTTCATCAATCTACACCCTCCATTCTCTCACAACTTCTCTATATAAACGACCCTTGTCCGTACCACCCTTCATTGTCATCACACACCCTTCACCACTCTTCCTTTCGGTACAAGACACCCTCTATCCGATTATAAACATTCCTCCCCTCACTCTCTTTATTGCCATAAAACCCTAAACAACCAAAAGTCTCCACAACCTTACCACCTTCATATATTAACTATCATTCATGGTGTCTTCGGGTTCTAAAAGAAGGAAGGGAAAGGAACCCATGGAAGAACACCCATATGATGAATGGAGATTTAGAAGCTTGCATCATGCATTGCAATACGAGTAGATGGTTGATAAGGAAATCATTTATGAGCTGGGATTTCAAGTTACAAAGACTGAGTGCCCCGAAATCACAGAGAACATAGAAAGGAGAAGATGGGATGTTCATGAACTCATAGCTGAAGGTATTAGAAAGATGGCAGAGAAAAGCGACTCAAGAGGAACGTTAGGTTACCCCAGCACTATTTACCGAATATACAAGAAAGCTAGGGTAGTTTTTGAAGATGAGAACCCCATGTGGATAAAGGAAGGCATCCCAATAACTGTACGAAGGATGAAAGCTGCAGCATCCCCTTTGCCTCAGCGGAAGCAAAGGAAGAAAATAGCCCCTCAAGTAGTGGAAGGACAAGTCTTAGAGGGTCAAGCACAACAGACCTTGGACATGCACCAATTGCAGGAGGCCATTGATGGCTTGTCTAGACAATATTTGGAAAGTCATGGAGCACAGAAAGAGCTTCAACTACAGATGATGGGGCAGCAGGAGGAAACACTTTCAAGATGGATGACTCAGCAAGGTGAGTGGCAAAGGCAAATGATGGAACAACAACTAAGTCAAGGACAACAATGGGGAGAAACATTCAACAGGATGGAACAAAGGCAAAACGAGCAACAAGAATCCACCCAGAGGCTAATCAACATCCAAGCACATCAAGGGGCGCACATACATGAGATGCATCGAAGACAAATAGAACAGGCAGAACTATTGGACGAGCAAAGGGCATTCGCAGAAGGAGTTTACATGAGCGAAACAGGACATCATATAAACACTCAAGCCAGGCTCGGTTACTTAGTGGGACAGCTGCCAATATTGCATCCAGGAATAGCCAAGTATGACGAAATGAAGGATGAATTAGCACGAAAGGAAAGACAAAGGGTGGAAGAGAGTCATGAGTCAGTGAGGAAAGCACTTGAGGATTGGAAGCAAGCAAGATTGGCACGGATGCGAGGAAGTGCAAGGGGAAACAAGGAGGATAAGCAAGGAAAAGAGCATGGACATCCACAACAGTAAAAGGTGGTGGAGTTCCTTCTTTTTTCCATCTTTCTCTATGTTTTAAATAAGGAAGATCTTGTATGAAATAGAACTTGCTTCCATGTTATGTTTAAACTTTTTTCAATTATGTCTTTTAAGTTTTTGGTATTGAAGAAAGTCTATGTGCACTAGTCTTTATGTCACTGCATCCTTACTTTACTTTCTTGTAAGCTTGTCCTTTTTAATCAAATGAAGAGAGAATGTTCATGTTTCAAAAGACCAGAGTGGAGTTCACACTATGGAGTACATTCATGAGTTTGTGGTATGATCATAAGTTAGCTAAGTTGGTTCAACCACAAGGCTAGGAGGACAACTATCTATCCTGAATACTTGACTTTGGATATACCCATGAGAATAAGTTAATAACAAGATCCTAATAAGAGAAAAGGGAAAGAACAATGGAAGTGAAAAACAAAAGAAAAAGAGTAAGCAATAAGACTAGGCACCAATGGTTTGGACCTTGAGACAAGTGTCTGTGGTGCTCCTGTGTGAGGGATCTACTTGGATGAATAAGCTCTCAGGGGTGCTTTATCACTTGGTAACTTAGGTTAGTTAACCCGGGATTATCAGCTGAAAATCCACTATCAAGAGTAACTATCACCACAGAGCATTTAGTAACCCAAAGAGGTGCTGGACACCAAGGTCTCAAGAAAGAAAATAAATGAACTATATGCTTGTGGTGTGTATGTATGGGGGAGAGCCTTGAGGGAGTAAGTCCTTAGGGGTGCTTCAACACCTAGCACCTTGAACCAACTGGTTCGGGAGTGTTGGCTGAAAGCTTATCTTAAAAAGTTGCCCCCTTACAGAGCACTTAGCCTAAGAACACCAATAAGCTCTGAAATGACGATAAAGGGATCAATGAATAAAAGTCTCATGGGATGTAAGCAAAGTGAGTATTTTAAGACATGATAAAGGTCTGAAAGCCAGGAATGAACCTAAGTTGCTATGCATGAAACCACAATAAAATCAGTGATATGACTTCCACAAGAATGACTCATTCCTCTGGATATTCCATTCATCATTCTCTTGTTCCAGTACTTGCTTAGGGACAAGCAAGCTTTAAGTTTGGTGTTGTGATGCCAGGGCATCTTGGCCAGTTTCACTGACCTTTTCTTTACTGTTTTTAGGGTAGTTTCATGCATTTCTTTAGGAAATAAGCTAGTTTTGGGTAAATATTCACCTACAACTTGATTCAAGCATACATTGTGCATTTTACATTATTTCATGAGTATTTTGCATGAATTTAGTGACAATTTGTATGCTGCATTACCCATGACTTGGACTAGAACTTTGATGCACTCTGTTGCTTGATTTCAGGACCAAAGGAAGCAAGGAAAGGTAGGTAACTTGCAAGGTTAATGAGAAAAGTGATTGCCAATAACACTCTCAAGGCCATCATTGCCCACGTTAAGAGTCACGTTAACTAAGTTAACGTGCACTCTAACGTGGAGAAGGGAAGTTGAGCCAACGTTAGTGACGCTTAACATTGTCACTAACGTTGGCAAACACTCATGAGTGGCCACGTTAGAGACCACGTTAACCTAGTTAACATGGCCTCTAACGTTAAAGGGGGAAGAGAAGCCAACGTTAGTGACATTCAATATTGTCACTAATGTTAGCCTAAGGATGCAACACACCACGTTGAACTGCTTCAAACTCAAGATCCAAAGGCCCAAGACTTGAAGAGCAAACTAGAAGCTGAGAAGAGTAGTATATATAGGAGTAGTTTGAATTGATAAAGGAGTTCTGGAAGTTGGAAAAACGGAATTACTCTCTGTATTTTACTTTCTCTGCAATTTCTAGTTCTATGATGTATTCTCCATCTTTATTTTCATTTTCTAGAGCTATGAACAACTAAACCCCTTTCATTGGGTTAGGGAGCTCTGTTGTAATTTGATGGATCAATACTAATTTTCATTATTCTTCTTCTATCTTTTCTCTTGATTTTACCTGAAAGCTTTCGATCTTCATCCAATTGAGTAGTTATCTTGGAAGAGAAGCTATTCAAACTTGGATCTCTTTTGAACCTTGAAAGAGGAATGAAGAGATCAAGCTAGAATTGCTTTCTCATGCTAGACCAAATTGGGTTTGGATGGGTATGTGACTATAACCCTCTCAATACTTGATTTGGGAAATGCATGTGGTATAATCAGTGACCATACTTCATCTCTTCTCATGAGCAATTGACCAAGAAATTGGCTATTGATTAAGATTTGAGAGATTGAATTGCAAGAAATTGTAATTCAATCACTTAAGATTGCCAAGGAGATCAATGAGTGCATTGATTGAGGAAGAGATGAAAATAAACTTGATCCGGAGAATTGCAACATCTCCTAAGCCCAATGAACTCCCCATCTCTGATCTACCCATTCTCTTTAATTTCTGCCATTTACTTTTATAAGCAAATCCCCCATTCCCATTTAAAATTCTGCAATTTAATTTCAGTCATTTACTTCCAGTCCTTTAATTCTAGCATTTACTTTTCTGTTATTTACATTTCCGCCATTTTATTTTCTGCAACTCTCAACCCAAATTCTGGATTTACTCAACTAGAACATTCTTCTAATTAAAGTTGCTTGATCAATCAATCCCTGTGGGATTCGACCTCACTCTATTGTGAGTTTTTACTTGACGACAAATTTGGTACACTTGCCGAAAGGAGATTTTTTGAGAGACAAGTTTCCACCCACATCACTTCTAAATCTCTTTTCATCATACGGGTGTTGCTCCATAGGTTCCTTTCCCTTCCTTCTTTTAGAGCTCGAAGATGCCATGAATGAGGGTTAATGTGTGAAGTTAGCAAGGGTGTGGAGACTTTCGGTTGTTTAGGGTTGAGTGCAATGAAGGGAGTAAGGGAGAATGTTTTTAATGGGTTAGGAAATGCTTTGCTCCGAAATGGATAAGTGTGAAGAGTGGGTGTGGAGTGTGAAGCTAGGGTACGGAGGAACAAGGATCACTTATATAGAGAGGTTGTGAGTGAATGGAGGGAGTGGATTGATGGAATGGTTGCTTGATGGACGGTTGGGGTTGTGCATGGAGAAAGGACAAGGATCATCACTTTATGATGGGGATTGCTCGGTCTTCAAGGGTCCTATTCTTTTCCATGTTGCATGGCAACATTTTCCAATGCGTTCCCTTTTGGGAACAAGTGTGTAGTCCCTCTTCATGAAGTGGCCGAACCTTCCTCATTTCATTGTCCAATCAATCTCCTTCAATGCTCCTCTCCTTTTTCCTATAAAGATAAAATAAGAAAGTAAGAATTAATATCATAAAAAAAACAATTTAAACTTCACGACTAGAATAATAAAAAGAAGAAAAAATTTTGTTTTTTCATGAACTCCAACTAACTAACTAACTGTGTGTCCTTATATGCACATTGGTGGCACCATGGGGTGACACCAAACTTAGTTTGGAGCACTGTGATGAAAAGTTCTGTTCAAAGCTCCAAGACTAGCATGCTCTCAGTTGCATTCATGCTTTCTTGGCCTGCTTTGAACACCAAACTTATTTTTCACTATATACTGCCTATTAAGGATTTCACCAAGTGTTTGTCAAGTCCGGGTTGGAATTCATGAATATTGACTTATTCGCTATTTTCTAAAAGCATATAAAACATGGGTTGCCTCCCATGAAGAGCTTCTTTAGTGTCACTAGCTTGACGTTTCTCCCTCATCAGGGTGGTTGGTAATGCTTAAAGTCCTCCCCTCTTGCTGTGGACTTATATCCATTGGTTGTATCAATGATCTCTACATGTTCCAAGGAGAGAACTCTGTTGATAGTGAAGACCTTAGGTAACTGAGATGGTACAGTGGGGAGATTAGGGGGGATATCTAGAAAGTAAGCTGAGATCACTTTATCCCCTA
>NC_029793.2:86573051-86577445 GCF_000816755.2 Arachis ipaensis
GGACATGAAAACTCCCTGGATCTTTTCTTTTTGTAGGCAACTGTGGTTGAATGAGGGCATTGCACTCCTTGTTCATCACTATAGTTTGGCCTCCCTTGAGTGAGCTTTTCCTGGGAAGCAGCTCCTTCATATACTTGATGTATGCAGGCATTTGTTGAATAGTCTTGATGAATGGTATGTTGACATGCAGAGCTGCAAACAAATCTAGAAACCTTGAGTATATTCTCTTCTCCACAGCACCATTGAGCAGTTGGGGAAAAGGTGCATAGAGTCTCAGTAGCTCCTATTTTGAGATTTCTGGTTCTTGGTAATCTTTTTCCTCCTTCTCTGCTGAGGTGTCTCTAGGTTGTTCTGCCGACTTGTTTGGCTTGTCCTCAGTCTCCTTATCACTTATAGTGACTATCTTACAATCTTCCCATCTTACTTTCTTTGTTTCACCTCTTATATTCTTCTCTGTGTCACTTGGGAATCCATCTGTGGGTTTGGGAATCTGCTCAGAGAGATACCCCACTTGAGATTCCAACCTCTATATTGTGTCTTCCTGGTTCTTGAAAGCTCCTGACTACCCTCTGCTTCTTCATTCACTCCTTCTTGGGTTGTTGATGAAGTAGTGATTGCTGCTACTTAGTTCCTCTCCATCTTCTTGGTGAGGTCAGCCAGCTGCTGGGTAATGAGCTTGTTTTGGGCCGGCAGAGCATCTACATTGTTTAGCTCCATTACTCCCCTAGTGTTGCCTCTTTCAGAAGCATAGAAATAATCATTCTCTGCTACTGTTTCAATGACATCTATGGCTTCCTCAATGGTCTTCTTCTTGTTCAAAGATCCTCCGGATGAATGGTCTACTGCCTTCTTTGATTCATATGACAGGCCTTCATAGAAAATGTGTAGCTGCACTCATTCGTTGAACATATCTGGTGGGCACCTCCTTGTTAGGTCCTTAAACCTCTCCCATGCTTCATAAAGAGTCTCACCATCTTGTTGCTTGAAATTTTGGACCTCAGCTCTCATCCTATTGATTCGTTGAGGAGGGTAAAATCTTGCTAAGAATTTGTTCACCACATCATCCCAGGTTGTCAAGCTCTCCTTCGGGAAAGACTCCAGCCATTTGGCTCCCTTATCCTTGAGTGAGAATGGAAATAAGAGCAGTCTATAGGCGTCAGAATGAACATCATTAGACTTCACTGTGTCACATATTCTCAGGAAGGTGGTTAGATGTTGATTGGGGTCTTCTTGGACACTTCCTCCGAACGAACAGTTGTTCTGAACAAGAGTGATGAGCTGTGGTTTTAGTTCAAAATTGTTGGCATAGATGGTTGGCTTTTGAATGCTACTTCCATAGTTTCCTGGGTTTGGATTGATGTAAGAGCCTAAAACTCTTCTATCCTCCCCAGCATGATTTGCTTGACCTCCTCCGCCATGGTTGTGAGCCTCTTCTTCATGATGGTTTTCCATGTTGTCTTCCATGTTTGGCTCAAAGTATTCCTCCTCTTCCTCGACACCAACTACTCTTTTTCCTCTTGCTTCCCTCCTTAATCTAAAGAAGGTCCTCTCAGGTTCAGAATCAAAGGAAGTTCAAGCCCTGCTTCTTTTCCCTGTCATACAACCAACAAGTACAAGCAAGGAAAATAGATGCAGAAAGTATTTCTATCAGAATGACTGTTAGTGCGAGTGATGCAATATATCAAACAGTTAGTGGGTTAGTGAAATGAATGGTAAACAACTAAAAACGAAAAAGTAAATCTCTCAAATCTTGATCAATAGCCAATTCCTTGGTCAATTGCTCATGAGAAGAGATGAAGTATGGTCACTGACTATACCACATGCATTTCCCAAATCAACTGTTGAGAGGATTATAGTACATATCCATCCAAACCCAATTTGGTCCAGCATGAGAAAGCATTTCTAGCATGATCTCTTCATTCCTCTTTCAAGGTTCAGAAGAGATCCAAGTTTGAATAGCTTGTTTTCCGAGATAACTACCCAATTGGATGAAGATCGAAAGCTTTCAAGTAAAATCAAGAGAAAAGATAGAAGAAGAATAATGAAAACTAGTATTGATCCATCAAATTACAACAGAGCTCCCTAACCCAATGAAAGGGGTTTAGTTGTTCATAGCTCTGGAAAATGAAAACAATGATGGAGAATACATGATGAAACTAGAAGTGCAGAGAAAGTAAAATACAGAGAGTAGTTCTATGCCAAGAGGCTCCCTATATTTTCCAACTCCCTTTTTAATTCAAAGCTACTCCTATATATACTACTCTTCTGATCTTCTAGTTGGCTCTTCAAGTCTTGGATATGGGCCTTTGGATATTGAGTTTGAAGCAGTTATCTTCTTCATTGGGCTTGGCTTTACTTGCAGAGAGAAAGTGTGAAGTGGGCAGAGACTTTAGCTCAGGACGTTAGTGGTGTTAACGTTCAGTGAAAATATGGGTTTGAGAACGTTAGTGACAATCACCTTTTTCACTAACATTCCTCACCCAAGTAAGAGCCACGTTAACCTCAACGTTAGTGGCACAAACGTTGCCACTAACGTTGCCTCATCATCTCTCCTCCTCATGTTAGCTTCCACGTTAACTAAGTTAACGTGGGAGTTAACGTGGCTCATTGTGGCTTGTGTGGGCTCCTTCCAACGTTAGTGACAATGTTAGGTGTTACTAACGTTGGCGATCACCTTCCTTCTTCACGTTAGCTTCCACGTTAACTAGGTTAACGTGGGAGTTAACATGGCTTATTGGGGCTTGTGTCGGTTAATCCCAACGTTAGTGACAATGTTTGGTGTCACTAACGTTGTCGATCACCTACTTTCTTCACGTTAGCTTCCACGTTAACTAGGTTAACATGGAATTTAACGTGGCTTATTGTGACTTGGCCAACGTTAGTGACAAAGTTGAATGTCACTAACGTTGGCTTCCCCTTTACTTTTTAACGTTAGAGGTCACGTTAACTAAGTTAACGTGGCTCTTAACGTGGCCACTTATGAGCTTGGTCCAACGTTAGTGACAAAGGTAAGTGTCACTAACGTTAGCTCCATTTCCTTTCCTCCACGTTAGAGTTCACGTTAACTTAGTTAACGTGACTCTTAACGTAGGCAATGATGGCTTCGAGAGCGTTTTTGGCGATTACTTTTCTCATTAACTTTGCAAGTTACTCCCATTCCACTTTAGGAGTTACGTTAATTAGATTAACATGGCTGCTAACGTGGTTCTTCCTTGCTTCCTTTGTCCTGAAATCAAGCAATAGAGTGCATCAAAGTTCTAGTCCAAGTCATGGGAAATACAACATCCAATTTGTCATTAAATTCATGCAAAATCCTCATGAAATCATGTAAAGTGCACAATGTATGCTTGAATCAAGATGTAAGTGAATATCTACCCAAAACTAGCTTATTTTCTAAGGAAATGCATGAAACTACCCTAAAAACAGTAAAGAAAAGGTCAGTGAAACTGGCCAAAATGCCCTGGCATCACAACACCAAACTTAAAGCTTACTTGTCCCTAAGTAAGTACTGGAACAAGAGAATGATGAATGGAATGCCAAGAGAAATAAGTCATTCTTGTGGAGGTCATGTCCCTGGTTTTATGGTTGTTTCATGCATAGCAACTTAGATTCATTCCTTTACTGGCTTTCAGACCTTTATCATGTCCTAGATTACTCACTGTGATTGCATCCCATGAGACTTTTATTCATTGATCCTTTTATTGTTATTTCAGGGCTTACTTGTTTTCTTAGGCTAAGTGCTCTGTATGGGGGCGACTCTTTAAGATAAGCTTTCAGCCAACACTCCCGAACCAGTTGGTTCAAGGTGCTAGGTGTTAAGACACCCCTACGGACTTACTCCCTCAAGTCTCTTTCCCCCATACATACACACCACAGGCATATAGTTTATTTATTTTCTTTTCTTGAGACCTTGGTGTCCAGCACCTCTTTGGGTTACTAAATGCTCTGTAGTAAAGGTTACTATTGATAGTGGACTTTCAGCTAATAATCCCGAGTTAGTTAACCCAAGTTACCAAGTGATAAGGCACCCCTAAGAGCTTATTCATCCAAGTAGATCCCTCACACAGGAGCACCACAGACACATGCTTCAAGATTAAAACCATTGGTGCCTAGCCTTATTGCTTACTCTTTTTTCTTTTATTTTTCAACCTTTATTTGTTCTTTATCTTTTTCTTATTAGGATCTTCTTATTTAGCTAGTCTCATGGGGTGTATTCAAAGCATAGTATTCATGACAGATAGTTGTCTTCCCACCTTGTGGTTGAACCAACTTAGCTAACTTATGATCTCACCATAAACTCATGAACTTACTCCATAGTATGAACTCCTTTCTGGTCTTTTGAAACACTCATTCTTTTTTTTTTCATTTGATTTAGGGACAAGCATACAAGTAAG
>NC_029793.2:86577511-86579216 GCF_000816755.2 Arachis ipaensis
CTGAGCAGGTGTAGTATAGACAAGACGCTGGATTGTAACTAGCCTCTCAGGGTTCACCCAGTCTGGATTACTATCCTCGAAGACCACCTTAGCCGTTGTACATAGTCTGAGAATAGTGCTAGGGTACCAAAGACTGTCACCTGAATCAGCCTTCTCAGCTGACTCTTGAATCCCCTTAGCTATGAGTTCATGCACATTGATTTCTCCACCCTGTACTAGGCAATGTACCATAGTCGCTCGATTAATATTGACCTCTGAATTATTTGCAGCTGGGAGGATGGACCTCCTTACGAGTTCAAACCACCCTTTGACTTCCGGGCTAAGGTCTCCCCTCTTGATGAACCGGGGTCTTCCATCTGCATACCTCTCCCAATCAGCTGCTATGACACAAATGTCAGTCACGATTTCTGTGAGCTCATCATTGTCAGGGCTCTTACTTATCCTTGCATGATAACTGGGCTCATCAAAATGTGGTGATTTCAAGTGAAGAGTTCTTGTTATAGCATTTGGGATGAAGTCTACCTCTTTTCCTCTTACATAGCTTTTGAAGGTTGGGGCCCTGGTTTTGTCTTCTCTAACCACAATTACGTAGAACTCTTTGATGAGGTTTGCATTGATCTTCCCCTCTGGATAAGTGAGCCTTTGCCACCCTCTTTGTTCAATTTTCTCCCGAATCTGTGGGCACTCGTCTTCATTGATTTGGAAGGTTAACTCAGGCAGTATCTTCTTGATCTTGATCCTTTCAAATTCTTGTTCATGGAAGGCAGTTTTGAATCTCTTCTCATCGAAAGGAATGTTCTCCATTGGTTCCTTCCTCTTTTGCCTCTTGGAACTTGATGATGCCATGAATTTGAGTTGCTGTTTGAGGGGATTAGAAGGTAAGGATAGATGCGGAATTTGGTTGGTTAAGACGAGGTGTGATGAAGGGGTTTTGGATGTCGAAAGTGTGAAGTGTGGAGAGTGGGAATTTGAATGTGAGGGGTAAGTATGCACTAGGACTCATTTATATAGGAAGATTATGAGTGAGTGGAGGGTGTGGATTGATGGAATGGTTCCTTGATGGACGGTTGGGGTTGTGCATGGAGAAAGGACAAGGATCATCACTTTACGAGGGTTATTGGTTCGGTCTTCAAGAGTCTCCTTTCTTCAATGTTGCATGGCAACTGATGAGGGTGGAAACTTGTCTCTCAACAAATCTCCCTTCGGCAAGTGTACCGAATTTGTCGTCAAGTAAAAACTCACAATAGAGTGAGGTCGAATCCCACAGGGATTGATTGATCAAGCAACCTTAATTAGAAGAATGTTCTAGTTGAGCGAATCCAGAATTTGGGTTGAGAGTTGCAGAAAATAACATGGCGGAAATGTAAATAACAGAAACGTAAATGCTAGAATTAAAGGACTGGAAGTAAATGACTGAAAATAAATTGCAGAATTTGTAAATGGGAATGGGGGATTTGCTCATAAAAGTAAATGGCAGAAATTAAAGAGAATTGGTAAGATCAGAGATGGGGAGTTCATTGGGCTTAGGAGATGTTGCAATTCTCCGGATCAAGTTCATTTTCATCTCGTCCTCAATCCATGCACTCATTGATCTCCTTGGCAATCTTAATTGATTGAATTACAATTTCTTGCAATTCAATCTCTCAAGTCTTGATCAATAGCCAATTCCTTGGTCAATTGCTCATGAGAAGAGATGAAGTATGGT
>NC_029793.2:86579275-86582666 GCF_000816755.2 Arachis ipaensis
GTGTAGGTGAATATCTACCCAAAACTAGCTTATTTCCTAAAGAAATGCATGAAACTACCCTAAAAATAGTAAAGAAAAGGTCAATGAAACTGGCCAAGATACCCTGGCATCAACAACATTTTCCAATGCATTCCTTCTTGAGATAAGTGTGTAGTTCCTCTTCATGAAGTGGCCGAACTTTTCTCATTTAATTGTCCAATCAATCTCCTTCAATGCTCCTCTCATTTTCCCTATAAAGATCAAATAAGAAAAGTAAGAATTAATATATTTCCCAACCTTTACCAACACATTTTCCACCACTCCTATTGCTTGTTTTTGAGTTTTGTCTGCCAGCCTGATGACTACATCTGTGGGCATTATCTCATTGATCTTCAGCCTCTTCACCAGGGATAAGGGCAATAAGTTGATGCTTGCTCCCAAATTGCAGAGTGCTTTATCAAACATTGTTTCTGCTATGGCACAGGGGACATGAAAACACCCTGGATCTTTTCTTTTTGTAGGCAACTGTGGTTGAATGAGGGCATTGCACTCCTTGTTCATCACTATAGTTTGGCCTCCCTTGAGTGAGCTTTTCCTGGGAAGCAGCTCCTTCATATACTTGATGTATGCAGGCATTTGTTGAATAGTCTTGATGAATGGTATGTTGACATGCAGAGATGCAAACAAATCTAGAAACCTTGAGTATATTCTCTTCTCCACAACACCATTGAGCAGTTGGGGAAAAGGTGCATAGAGTCTCAGTAGCTCCGATTTTGAGATTTCTGGTTCTTGGTAATCTTTTTCCTCCTTCTCTGCTGAGGTGTCTCTAGGTTGTTCTGCCGACTTGTTTGGCTTGTCCTCAGTCTCCTTATCACTTATAGTGACCATCTTACAATCTTCCCATCTTACTTTCTTTGTTTCACCTCTTGTATTCTTCTCTGTGTCACTTGGGAATCCATCTGTGGGTTTGGGAATCTGCTCAGAGAGATACCCCGCTTGATATTCCAATCTCTTGATTGTATCTCCTTGGTTCTTAAAATTTGCTCGCACTTCCTCCTTGAATGCCTTGTTGTCTTGAATCTCTTTGCCTATGCCTTCAAGTAGATTCTCAATCCTTGAGAGTCTATTAGTTGTTCATAGCTCTAGAAAATGAAAACAAAGATGGAGAATACATCATAAAACTAGAAAATGCAGAGAAGGTAAAATACAGAGAGTAGTTCTCTTTTTGCAGCCTCCAGAACTCCTTTAACAATTCAAAGCTACTCCAATATATACTACTGTTCTCAGCTTCTAGTTTGCTCTTCAAGTCTTGGGCCTTTGGATCTTGAGTTTGTCTACATGTTCCAAGGAGAGAACTCTGTTGATAGTGAAGACCTTAGGTAACTGAGATGGTACAGTGGGGAGATTAGGGGGGGATATCTAAAAAGTAAGCTGAGATCACTTTATCCCTTGGAGAGAAGTCCTCTGTAGGGATCTTCTTGTTCCTCCACCCCCTTAGTACCTTCTTCTTTGTCCCTTTTGATGTTTCCTTGCTCTTTGTGACTTCTTCTTCTAAGGGAATTTTGTTGTTGTCTTCACATGTCTCTGGTGGTTTAGGTTCCTCCAGCTTTTCCTTGAGCTGTGACAACTGCTTATTTCCTTGTTCATCAATCCAGGGCTTTCCCAGATGGGCTGGTTGTGCTTCAGTGCTTGCTTCCTCTGTCAGCATCTCATTATGATCTTTGCTTGGTTCTTTGTTCTCTTGGTTTGATTCTTGTGAGAGTTTGAAGACATTAAAGCTGATTCGTTCATCATGGATCCTCATTATTAGCTCCCCTCGCTCCACATCTATGAATGCTCTGGCTGACATCTATGGCTTCCGCAATGGTCTTCTTCTTGTTCAAAGATCCTCCGGATGAATGGTCTACTGCCTTCTTTGATTCATATGACAGGCCTTCATAGAAAATGTGCAGCTGCACTCATTCGTTGAACATATCTGGTGGGCACCTCCTTGTTAGGTCCTTAAACCTCTCCCATGCTTCATAAAAAGTCTCACCATCTTGTTGCTTGAAATTTTGGACCTCAGCTCTCATCCTATTGATTCGTTGAGGAGGGTAAAATCTTGCTAAGAATTTGTTCACCACATCATCCCAGGTTGTCAAGCTCTCCTTCGGGAAAGACTCCAGCCATTTGGCTGCCTTATCCTTGAGTGAGAATGGAAATAAGAGCAGTCTATAGGCGTCAGAATGAACACCATTAGACTTCACTGTGTCACATATTCTCAGGAAAGTGGTTAGATGTTGATTGGGGTCTTCTTGGACACTTCCTCCGAACGAACAGTTGTTCTGAACAAGAGTGATGAGATGTGGTTTTAGTTCAAAATTGTTGGCATAGATGGTTGGCTTTTGAATGCTACTTCCACAGTTTCCTGGGTTTGGATTGATGTAAGAGCCTAAAACTCTTCTATCCTCCCCAGCATGATTTGCTTGACCTCCTCCGCCATGGTTGTGAGCCTCTTCTTCACGATGGTTTTCCATGTTGTCTTCCATGTTTGGTTCAAAGTATTCCTCCTCTTCCTCGACACCAACTTCCAGCATGAGAAAGCATTTCTAGCATGATCTCTTCATTCCTCTTTCAAGGTTCAGAAGAGATCCAAGTTTGAATAGCTTGTTTTCCGAGATAACTACCCAATTGGATGAAGATCGAAAGCTTTCAAGTAAAATCAAGAGAAAAGATAGAAGAAGAATAATGAAAACTAGTATTGATCCATCAAATTACAACAGAGCTCCCTAACCCAATGAAAGGGGTTTAGTTGTTCATAGCTCTGGAAAATGAAAATAATGATGGAGAATACATGATGAAACTAGAAGTGCAGAGAAAGTAAAATACAGAGAGTAGTTCTATGCCAAGAGGCTCCCTATATTTTCCAACTCCCTTTTTAATTCAAAGCTACTCCTATACATACTACTCTTCTGATCTTCTAGTTGGCTCTTCAACTCTTGGATATGGGCCTTTGGATATTGAGTTTGAAGCAGTTATCTTCTTCATTGGGCTTGGCTTTACTTGCAGAGAGAAAGTGTGAAGTGGGCAGAGACTTTAGCTCAGGACGTTAGTGGTGTTAACGTTCAGTGAAAATATGGGTTCGAGAACGTTAGTGACAATCACCTTTTTCACTAACATTCCTCACCCAAGTAAGAGCCACGTTAACCTCAACGTTAGTGGCACAAACGTTGCCACAAACGTTGCCTCTTTGTCCTTCGCACACGTTATTGGGACTTACCATTCCCAATAACGTTGAGAAGCCTCTTCCTTCCCTACGTTAGAGTCCACGTTAACTTAGTTAACGTGGCTCCTTAATTTAGGCTTGCCAACCTTCGAGAACGTTAGTGACACTTACCTTTGTCACTAACGTTCCAATGTGCCCCTAGCTCCC
>NC_029793.2:86583598-86585002 GCF_000816755.2 Arachis ipaensis
TAAGTGTCACTAACGTTGGCTCTATTTTCTTTCCTCCACGTTGGAGTTCACGTTAACTTAGTTAACGTGACTCTTAACGTGGGCAATGATGGCTTCGAGAGCGTTATTGGCGATTACTTTTCTCATTAACTTTGCAAGTTACTCCCATTCCACTTTAGGAGTTACGTTAATTAGATTAACGTGGCTGCTAACGTGGTTCTTCCTTGCTTCCTTTGTCCTGAAATCAAGCAATAGAGTGCATCAAAGTTCTAGTCCAAGTCATGGGAAATACAACATCCAATTTGTCATTAAATTCATGCAAAATCCTCATGAAATCATGTAAAGTGCACAATGTATGCTTGAATCAAGATGTAAGTGAATATCTACCCAAAACTAGCTTATTTTCTAAGGAAATGCATGAAACTACCCTAAAAACAGTAAAGAAAAGGTCAGTGAAACTGGCCAAAATGCCCTGGCATCACAACACCAAACTTAAAGCTTACTTGTCCCTAAGCAAGTACTGGAACAAGAGACTGATGAATGGAATGCCAAGAGAAATAAGTCATTCTTGTGGAGGTCATGTCCCTGGTTTTATGGTGGTTTCATGCATAGCAACTTAGATTCATTCCTTTACTGGCTTTCAGACCTTTATCATGTCCTAGATTACTCACTGTGATTGCATCCCATGAGACTTTTATTCATTGATCCTTTTATTGTTATTTCAGGGCTTACTTGTGTTCTTAGGCTAAGTGCTCTGTAAGGGGGCGACTCTTTAAGATAAGCTTTCAGCCAACACTCCCAAACCAGTTGGTTCAAGGTGCTAGGTGTTAAGACACCCCTACGGACTTACTCCCTCAAGTCTCTTTCCCCCATACATACACACCACAGGCATATAGTTTATTTATTTTCTTTTCTTGAGACCTTGGTGTCCAGCACCTCTTTGGGTTACTAAATGCTCTGTAGTAAAGGTTACTCTTGATAGTGGACTTTCAGCTGATAATCCCGAGTTAGTTAACCCAAGTTACCAAGTGACAAGGCACCCCTAAGAGCTTATTCATCCAAGTAGATCCCTCACACAGGAGCACCACAGACACATGCTTCAAGATTAAAACCATTGGTGCCTAGCCTTATTGCTTACTCTTTTTTCTTTTATTTTTCAACCTTTATTTGTTCTTTCCCTTTTTCTTATTACGATCTTCTTATTTAGCTAGTCTCATGGGGTGTATTCAAAGCATAGTATTCATGACAGATAGTTGTCTTCCCACCTTGTGGTTGAACCAACTTAGCTAACTTATGATCTCACCATAAACTCATGAACTTACTCCATAGTATGAACTCCTTTCTGGTCTTTTGAAACACTCATTCTTTTTTTTTTCATTTGATTCAAAGGGACAAGCATACAAGTTAGTAAGAAGATGATGCAGT
>NC_029793.2:86585283-86588226 GCF_000816755.2 Arachis ipaensis
GTAGTATAGGTAGTATAGACAAGACGCTGGATTGTAACTAGCCTCTCAGGGTTCACCCAGTCTGGATTACTATCCTCGAAGACCACCTTAGCCTTTGTACATAGTCTGAGAATAGTGCTAGGGTACCAAAGACTGGCACCAGAATCAGCCTTCTCAGCTGACTCTTGAATCCCCTTAGCTATGAGTTCATGCACATTGATTTCTCCACCCTGTACTAGGCAATGTACCATAGTCGCTCGATTAATATTGACCTCTGAATTATTTGCAGCTGGGAGGATGGACCTCCTTACGAGTTCAAACCACCCTTTCACTCAGGCAGTATCTTCTTGATCTTGATCCTTTCAAATTCTTGTTCATGGAAGGCAGTTTTGAATCTCTTCTCATCGAAAGGAATGTTCTCCATTGGTTCCTTCCACTTTTGCCTCTTGGAACTTGATGATGCCATGAATTTGAGTTGCTGTTTGAGGGGATTAGAAGGTAAGGATAGATGCGGAATTTGGTTGGTTAAGACGAGGTGTGATGAAGGGGTTTTGGATGTCGAAAGTGTGAAGTGTGGAGAGTAGGAATTTGAATGTGAGGGGTAAGTATGCACTAGGACTCATTTATATAGGAAGATTATGAGTGAGTGGAGGGTGTGGATTGATGGAATGGTTGCTTGATGGACGGTTGGGGTTGTGCATGGAGAAAGGACAAGGATCATCACTTTACGAGGGTTATTGGTTCGGTCTTCAAGAGTCTCCTTTCTTCAATATTGCATGGCAACTGATGCGGGTGGAAACTTGTCTCTCAACAAATCTCCCTTCGGCAAGTGTTCCGAATTTGTCGTCAAGTAAAAACTCACAATAGAGCGAGGTCGAATCCCACAGGGATTGATTGATCAAGCAACTTTAATTAGAAGAATGTTCTAGTTGAGCGAATCCAGAATTTGGGTTGAGAGTTGCAGAAAATAACATGGCGGGAATGTAAATAACAGAAAAGTAAATGCTAGAATTAAAGGACTGGAAGTAAATGACTGAAAATAAATTGCGGAATTTGTAAATGGGAATGGGGGATATGCTCATAAAAGTAAATGGCAGAAATTAAAGAGAATGGGTAAGATCAGAGATAAGGAGTTCATTGGGCTTAGGAGATGTTGCAATTCTCCGGATCAAGTTCATTTTCATCTCTTCCTCAATCAATGCACTCATTGATCTCCTTGGCAATCTTAATTGATTGAATTACAATTTCTTGCAATTCAATCTCTCAAGTCTTGATCAATAGCCAATTCCTTGGTCAATTGCTCATGAGAAGAGATGAAGTATGGTCACTGATTATACCACATGCATTTCCCAAATCAAGTATTGAGAGGGTTATAGTCACATACCCATCCAAACCCAATTTGGTCCAACATGAGAAAGCATTTCTAGCTTGATCCCTTCTTTCCTCTTTCAAGGTTCAAAAGAGATCCAAGTTTGAATAGCTTCTTTTCCAAGATAACTACTCAATGGGATGAAGATCAAAAGCTTTCAAGTAAAATCTAGAGAAAAGATAGAACAAGAATAATGAAAATTAGTATTGATCCATCAAATTACAACAGAGCTCCCTAACCAAATGAAAGGGGTTTAGTTGTTCATAGCTCTTGAAAATGAAAACAAAGATGGAGAATACATCATAAAACTAGAAAATGCAGAGAAGGTAAAATACAGAGAGTAGTTCTCTTTTTCCAGCCTCCAGAACTCCTTTAACAATTCAAAGCTACTCCTATATATACTGCTCTTCTCAGCTTCTATTTTCCTCTTCAATTCTTGGGCCTTTGGATCTTGAGTTTGAAGCAGTTTTTTTCTTCATTTGGGGTTGGCTTTACTTGCAGAGAGAAAGTGCTAAGTGGGCAGAGACTTTAGCTCAGGGCGTTAGGGGTGTTAACATTTAGTGAAACTATAAGTTCGAGAACGTTAGTGACCCTTAACATTTTCACTAACGTTCCAATGTACCCCTTTGCCTCACGTTAGAGCCCACGTTAACTAGGTTAACGTGGCTTCTAACGTGGCCTTGCCAACCTTCGAGAACGTTAGTGACACTCAACATTGTCACTAACGTTCCAGTGTGCCCCTTTTTGCTTCACGTTAAATCCCATGTTAACTAGGTTAACGTGGCTTCTAACGTGGCTTTGCCAAACTTCGAGAACGTTAGTGACACTCAACATTGTCACTAACATTCCAATGTGCCCCTAGATCTCACAAAACTTAAAGCTTGCTTGTCCCTAAGCAAGTACTGGAACAAGAGAATGATGAATGGAATATCCAGAGGAATGAGTCATTCTTGTGGAATTCATGTTACTGATTTTATGGTGGTTTCATACATAGTAACTTAGGTTCATTCCATTACTAGCTTTCAGACTTTTATCATGTCCCTAAACACTTACTTTGTTTATATCCCATGAGACTTTTATTCATTGATCCTTTTATTGTTATTTCAAGGGTTATTTGTGTTATTTAGGCGAAGTGCTCTATAAGGGGGCAACTCTTTAAGATAAGCTTTCAACCAACACTTCCGAACCAGTTGGTTCAAGGTGCTAGTTGTTGAAGCACCCCTAAGGACTTACTCCCTCAAGTCTCTCCCCATACATACACACCACAGGCATATAGTTTATTTATTTTCTTTTCTTGAGACCTTGGTGTCAAGCACCTCTTTGGGTTACTAAATGCTCTGTAGTGATGGTTACTCTTGATAGTGGATTTTCAGCTGATAATCCCGGGTTAGTTAACCCAAGTTACCAAGTGATAAAGCACCCCTAAGAGCTTATTCATCCAAGTAGATCCCTCACACAGGAGCACCACAGACACTTGTCTCAAGGTCCAAACCATTGGTGCCTAGCCTTATTGCTTACTCTTTTTCTTTTGTTTTTCACTTCCTAGCCTTGTGGTTGAACCAACTTAGCTAACTTATGACTACCCCAAATATTCA
>NC_029793.2:86588545-86593936 GCF_000816755.2 Arachis ipaensis
TTGTTCTACAAAATCTTTTTGGACCTCATCATATATAGGGATGGTATAGTGTAGTTGATGCATATTACTAGTCATGTGGTTCAACTTGGCTTGAGTGTTTACATAGAACTCCTCCCTATGTAGTTGCCTTCCTTCATTGAGTACACTGAACTCATTGAAAGTTTTCATTTGGGCTATCTGCCGCTGGTTGAGTTCTTGCAAGTGCTTCTCTTGAAGCTCTTGCCTCTCATTCACTTGGTTGATGGCTTGAGTGAGCCTGTAGTAGTGTTCCTGCTGCTGCTCCATTTGTTGTTTTTGCCATGCTTTTTGTTGGCTCAGCCAGTTGGTTTGAAGGTTCAGTATTTGCTCTTGTCCTTCCATATGTCTCATCCCCAAATCCTCAATGGCTCTTAGAAGGTGACTCATGTTCAAGTTGGCTGGATCAGAATACTCTCCTTATTGATATTCTTCCTGATGAGGTTCCTCTTGGTGAACTCTTTCTTTTGCTTTTGGTTTTCCTATTTGTGGTCTTCTTTGTTGTTGAGCAGGTGTAGTATAAACCAATCGCTCGAGTGTAACTGGCCTCCCTGGGTTCACCCAGTCTGGATTGCTGTCCTCAAATACTACCTTGGCCTTGTTGCATAAGCGGAGAATGGTGCTGGGGTACCAAAGCCTGGCACCTGAATCAACCTTCTCAGCCGAATCTTGAATCTCCTCGGCGATGAGCTCATTCACATTGATTTTCCCACCCTGTATTAAGCAATGCACCATAGTAGCTTGATTGATGTTTACCTCTGAATTATTTGCAGCTGGTAGAATGGACCTCCTCACAAGTTCAAACCACCCCTTGGCTTCAGGGCTCAGGTCTCCTCTCTTGATGAACTTGGGTCTCCCATCTGTGTACCTCTCCCAGTCAGCTGCTATAACACAAATGTCTGCCACTATCTCTGAGAGCTCATTATTATCAGGGCTTCTACTTATCCTTGCCTGATAACTTTCCTCATCAAACCGAGGTGATTTCAGGTGAAGAACTCTTGTTAAGGCATTTGGGCTAAAGTCCACCACTTTTCCTCTTACATAACTTTTGAAGGTTGAGGCCTTGGTTTTATCCTCTCTTACTACATTCACATAAAATTCTTTGATGAGGTTTTCATTGATCTTCCCCTCTGGACTTGTGAGCAATTGCCACCCTCTCTGTTTGATTTTCTCCATAATTTGTGGTGACTCATCTGCATTGATTTGGAAGATTAACTCTGCCAATATCTTTCTCGCCCTTATCCGTTCGAATTCACGTTCATGAAAGGCAGTTTTGAATTTTTTTTCATCGAAAGGAACACTCTCCATGGGTTCCTTCCTCATTTGCCTCTTTGAGCTTGATGATGCCATGAATTGAGTTGCTGTTTTGAGGTGGAGGTTGGAGGATATGGAGAGATGAGGAATAGGTTGGCTAGGACTGAGTGTGATGAAGGGGTTTGAGCAAGCCGAAAGTATAAAGTGTGGAGAGTGGGAATTTGAGTGTGAGGAATGATCATGCACTAAGGTTCACTTATATAGGGAGGTCATGAGTGGATGGAAGGTGTGGATTGCAAGGATTGTTGCTTGATGGACGGTTGGGGTTGTGTATGAAGGAAGGACAAAGATCATCACTTAATGAGAGTGATTGGTTCGGTCTTCAAGGTCTTCTTTCTCCAATGTTGCATGGCAGCGTTTCCCCATGCGTTCCCTCTTGAGACATGTGTGTAGTGCTCTTCATTAAGTGGCGAAATCTCCCCCATTTAATTGTCCAATCAATCCCTTTTTATGCTTCTTTTCCTTTCCTACAAAGATTTAAAATAAGACATGTTCCATGGAAAGAACTCTGTTGATAGTGAAGACCTTAGGTAACTGAGATGGTACAGTAGGGAGATTAGGGGGAATATCTGGGAAGTAAGCTGAGACAACTCTATCCCCTGGAGAGAAGTCTTCCGTATGGATCTTCTTGTTCCTCCATCTCCTTGGTACCTTCTTCTTTATTTCTTTTGAGGTTGCATTCCCCTTGGTGACCTCTTTTTTCCAAGGAGTTGTGATGCTGTCTTCACCTGCCTCTAGAGGTTTAGGTTCCTCTAACTTTTCCTTGAGCTGTGGCAATTGCTATTTTTCTTGTTTATCTATTAAGGGGATCTCAGAATGAACTGGCTGTGCTTCAGTGCTTGTTTCCTCCTTCAGTGTCTCATTATCATTTGTGCTTAGTTCCTTGTCCTCTTGATCTATTTCTTGTGAGAGTTTGAAAACATTGAAGCTGAGTCGTTCATCATGGATTCTCAATATTAGCTCCCCTTTCTCTACATCGATAAGTGCTCCGGCCGTAGCTAGGAATGGTGTTCCCAATATGATTGGATGAGTGTGACTCTCTTCCATGTCCAGGATGACAAAGTCTGTTGGGAGAAAGTATTTCCCAACCTTTAGCAACACATTTTCCACCACTCCTATTGCTTGCTTTTGAGTTTTGTCAGCCAGTCTGATGATTACATCTGTGGGTATTATCTCATTGATCTGCAGCCTCTTTGCCAGGGATAAGGGCAGTAAGTTGATGCTGGCCCCCAAATCACATAGTGCTCTATCGAACATAGTTTCACCTATGGCACAAGGGATGTGAAAACTCCCTGGGTCTCTTCTTTTTGTAGGCAACTCAGGTTGAATAAGGGCACTACATTCCTTGTTCATCACTATAGTCTGGCCTCCTTTGAGTAAGCTTTTCTTGGGAAGAAGTTCCTTCATATACTTGATGAATGCAGGCATTTGTTGAATTGCCTTGATGAATGGTATGTTTACATGCAGAGATGCAAACAAGTCTAGGAACCTTGAGTATATTCTCTTTCCCACAGCACCATTGAGCAGTTGAGGGAAGGGTGCATAGAGTTTCAGCAGCTCTTGTTGTGAGATTTCTGGTTCTTGGCGATCTCTATCCTCCTCCTTTGTTGAGTTATCTTCAGGTTGTTTGCAAAGTTTGCCTTGCTTGTCTTCAGTCTCTTGATCACTCGCAGTGACCATTTTGCAATCTTCCCATCTTACTTTCTTTGCTTCTCCTTTGGGGTTTTTCTCCGTGTCACTTGGAAAGCTATCAGTAGGTTTGGGAATCTTCTCAGCTAAATATCCCACCTGGAATTCCAGCTTCCTGATGGTCTCTCCCTGGTTCTTAATATTGGCTCACACCTCCTCTTTGAACACCTTATTTTCTTGAATCTCTTAGCATATTCCTTCAAGTAAGGCTTCAATCTTAGAGAGCTTGTCATCAATTGATTAGTGATTCGGAGCAGATGTGCTGTTTTGGTTTTGATAGGCGTGTGGAGAAGTGTTGTTGTGGGGTGTTGAGATGTCCTCTGTGTGAATTGCTGGTGAGCTGCATTGTTGTTGGAGTTGTAATGTCTCTGGTCTTGGTTTAGATCTTGCTCACTTCCCCACCCAAAGTTTGGGTGGTGTCTCCATCCAGGGTTGTAGGTCTTGGAGTATGGATCATAGTTTTTCCTTGGTGAATTCCGAATGTAGTTGGCTTGCTCCTGACTACCCTCTGCTTCTCCATTCACTCCTTCTTGGGTTGTTGATAAAGTTTGATTGGGGTCTTCTTGAATACCTCCTCCAAACGAACAGTTGTTCTGAACAAAGGTGATGAGCTGTGGTTTAAGTTCAAAGTTGTTGGCATGGATTGTTGGCTTTTTGATGCTACTTCCACAATTGCCTGGGTTTGGATTGATGTAAGAGCCCAAAACTCTTCTATCCTCCCCAGCATGATTTGCTCTACCTCCTCCCCCATGGTTGTGATCCTCTTCTTCATGATGGTTTTTCATGTTGTCTTCCATGTTTGTTTCACAGAATTCCTCTTCTTCCTCAGTACCAACCACTTTATTTCCTCTTGCCTCCCTCCTTAATCTAAGGAAGGTCCTCTCAGGTTCAGAATCGAAGGAAGTTGAAGCCCCGCTTCTTCTCCCTGTCATACAACCATCAAGTGCAAGCAAGAAAAGATAGGTGCAGAAAGTATTTGTGTCAGAATTACTGTTAGTTGTGGGTGATGTAATATATCAAACAGTTAGTGGGTTAGCAAACAGAATTGAAAATAACAAAGAAAAACAAAAGAGTATAGGGGGAAGGGAAGAAGTTTAACTAAAACAAAAAGTAAATCACTCAAACAGAAAATGAAATTCACAAAAATAAAAATGCTCAATCTAGTGACCTTCCAATTTAATCATTGTTGATGCATAATCAATCCCCGGCAACGGCGCCATAAACTTGATACGTGTGGAAACTTGTCTCTCAACAAATCTCCCTTCGGCAAGTGTACCGGATTTGTCGTCAAGTAAAAACTCACAATAGAGTGAGGTCGAATCCCACAGGGATTGATTGATCAAGCAACCTTAATTAGAAGAATGTTCTAGTTGAGCGAATCCAGAATTTGGGTTGAGAGTTGCAGAAAATAACATGGCGGGAATGTAAATAACAGAAACGTAAATGCTAGAATTAAAGGACTGGAAGTAAATGACTGAAAATAAATTGCAGAATTTGTAAATGGGAATGGGGGATTTGCTCATAAAAGTAAATGGCAGAAATTAAAGAGAATGGGTAAGATCAGAGATGGGGAGTTCATTGGGCTTAGAAGATGTTGCAATTCTCCGGATCAAGTTCATTTTCATCTCGTCCTCAATCAATACACTCATTGATCTCCTTGGCAATCTTAATTGATTGAATTACAATTTCTTGCAATTCAATCTCTCAAGGACAATGTTTAATGTCACTAACGTTGGCTTCTCTTCCCCCTTTAATGTTAGAGGCCACGTTAACTAGGTTAACGTGGGCTCTAACGTGGCCACTTATGAGTGTTTGCCAACATTAGTGACAATGTTAAGTGTCACTAACGTTAGCTCAACTTCCCTTTTCCACGTTAGAGTGCACGTTAACTTAGTTAACGTGACTCTTAACATGGGCAATGATGGCTTTGAGAGTGTTATTGGCAATCACTTTTCTTATTTACCTTGCAAGTTACCTCCCTTTCCTTGCTTCATTTGGTCCTGAAATCAAGCAACAGAGTGCATCAAAGTTCTAGTCCAAGTCATGGGTAATGCAGCATACAATTTGTCACTAAATTCATGCAAAATCCTCATGAAATAATGTAAAATGCACAATGTATGCTTGAATCAAGGTGTAGGTAAATATCTACCCAAAACTTGCTTATTTCCTAAAGAAATGCATGAAACTACCCTAAAAATAGTAAAGAAAAGGTCAATGAAACTGGTCAAGATACCCTGGCATCAACAACATTTTCCAATGCATTCCATCTTGAGATAAGTGTGTAGTTCCTCTTCATGAAGTGGCCGAACCTTTCTCATTTAATTGTCCAATCAATCTCCTTCAATGCTCCTCTCATTTTCCCTATAAAGATCT
>NC_029793.2:86593975-86594258 GCF_000816755.2 Arachis ipaensis
TGATTGTAATTTGCTTTGAATTTCATTTTCATTTTGTAATTTAGGGAGCCTATTTAAAGGCCTTAGTTTCTACATTTGAGAGGGGGGGATTGAAGGGGAATCCAGCCCCTGATGGGGACTTGGACTTTTTACTTCACTTTTAGCTAGTTTTCCTTTTCTTTGTAATTGAATTCAGAGCTATGATTCACTAAACCCCCTTTCATTGGGTTAGGGAGCTCTATTGTAATTCAATGAATCAATAATAGTTTATCTTCTTCTTCAATCTTTTCTCTTGAATTTTGTT
>NC_029793.2:86594357-86607134 GCF_000816755.2 Arachis ipaensis
GTGGGCATTATCTCATTGATCTTTAGCCTCTTCACCAGGGATAAGGGCATTAAGTTGATGCTTGCTCCCAAATCGCAGAGTTTTTTATCAAACATTGTTTCTGCTATGGCACAGGGGACATGAAAACACCCTGGATCTTTTCATTTTGTAGGCAACTGTGGTTGAATGAGGGCAATGCACTCCTTGTTCATCACTATAGTTTGGCCTCCCTTGAGTGAGCTTTTCTTGGGAAGCAGCTCCTTCATATACTTGATGTATGCAGACATTTGTTGAATAGTCTTGATGAATGGTATGTTGACATGCAGAGATGCAAACAAATCTAGAAACCTTGAGTATATTCTCTTCTCCACAGCACCATTGAGCAGTTGGGGAAAAGGTGCATAGAGTCTCAGCAGCTCCTATTTTGAGATTTCTGGTTCTTGGTAATCTTTTTCCTCCTTCTCTGCTGAGGTGTCTCTAGGTTGTTCTGCCGACTTGTTTGGCTTGTCCTCAGTCTCCTTATCCCTTATAGTGACCATCTTACAATCTTCCCATCTTACTTTCTTTGTTTCACCTCTTGTATTCTTCTCTGTGTCACTTGGGAATCCATCTGTGGGTTTGGGAATCTGCTCAGATAGATACCCCACTTGAGATTCCAATCTCTTGATTGTATCTCCTTGGTTCTTAAAATTTGCTCGCACTTCCTCCTTGAATGCCTTGTTGTCTTGAATCTCTTTGCCTATGCCTTCAAGTAGATTCTCAATCCTTGAGAGTCTATCATCAAATGATGGTAGATTGGGATTAGAGGTAGAAGGATGAGGTAAGTTATTTTGGTTTTGATATGAATGTGGAGAGGTGTTTTTATGGGGGTGTTGATATGGTCTAGATGTGAAATGTTGGTGGGCTGCATTGTTGTTGGGATTTGAACATCTTTAATCTAGGCCTTGGTCTTGTTGATTTCTCCACCCAAAGTTTGGGTGATTCCTCCATCCAGGGTTATAGGTCTTAGAGTATGGATCATGGTTTTGCCTAGGTGAATTCCCAATGTAGTTGGCTTGCTCCTGACTACCCTCTGCTTCTTCATTCACTCCTTCTTGGGTTGTTGATGAAATAGTGATTGCTGCTACTTGGTTCCTCTCCATCCTCTTGGTGAGGTCAGCCAGCTGCTAGGTAATGAGCTTGTTTTGGGCCAGCAGAGCATCTACATTGTTTAGCTCCATTACTCCCCTAGTGTTGCCTCTTTCAGAAGCATAGAAATAATCATTCTCTGATACTGTTTCAATGACATCTATGGCTTCCTCAATGGTCTTCTTCTTGTACAAAGATCCTCCGGATGAATGGTCTACTGCCTTCTTTGATTCATATGACAGGCCTTCATAGAAAATGTGCAGCTGCACCCATTCGTTGAATATATCTGGTGGGCACCTCCTTGTTAGGTCCTTAAACCTCTCCCATGCTTCATAAAGAGTCTCACCATCTTGTTGCCTGAAAGTTTGGACCTCAGCTCTTATCCTATTGATTCGTTGAGGAGGGTAAAATCTTGCTAAGAATTTGTTCACCACATCATCCCAGGTTGTCAAGCTCTCCTTCGGGAAAGACTCCAGCCATTTGGTTGCCTTATCCTTGAGTGAGAATGGAAATAAGAGCAGTCTATAGGCGTCAGAATGAACACCATTAGACTTCACTGTGTCACATATTCTCAGGAAGGTGGTTAGATGTTGATTGGGGTCTTCTTGGACACTTCCTCCGAACGAACAGTTGTTCTGAACAAGGGTGATGAGCTGTGGTTTTAGTTCAAAATTGTTGGCATAGATGGTTGGCTTTTGAATGCTACTTCCACAGTTTCCTGGGTTTGGATTGATGTAAGAGCCTAAAACTCTTCTATCCTCCCCAGCATGATTTGCTTGACCTCCTCCGCCATGGTTGTGAGCCTCTTCTTCATGATGGTTTTCCATGTTGTCTTCCATGTTTGGTTCAAAGTATTCCTCCTCTTCCTCGACACCAACCACTCTTTTTCCTCTTGCTTCCCTCCTTAATCTAAAGAAGGTCCTCTCAGGTTCAGAATCAAAGGAAGTTGAAGCCCTGCTTCTTTTCCCTGTCATACAACCAACAAGTACAAGCAAGGAAAATAGATACAGAAAGTATTTCTATCAGAATGACTGTTAGTGCGAGTGATGCAATATATCAAACAGTTAGTGGGTTAGTGAAATGAATGGTAAATAACTAAAAACGAAAAAGTAGGGGGAAGGGAAGAAATTAACTAAAACTGAAAGTAAATTACTCTAACGGAAAATTAAATCAAACAAAACAAAAATGCTCAATCTAGTTACTCTTCCAATTTAATCATTGTTGATGCACAATCAATCCCCGGCAACGGTGCCATAAACTTGATACACGAAAAACTTGTCTCATAACAAATTTCCTTCGGCAAGTGTACCAAATTTGTCGTCAAGTAAAAACTCTCAATAGAGTGAGGTCAAATCCCACAGGGATTGATTGATCAAGCAACTTTAATTAGAGGAATGTTCTAGTTGAGTGAATCAAAATTTTGGTTGAGAATTGTAGAAAATTAAATGGCGGGAAAGTAAATAACAGAAAAGTAAATGCTAGAAATAAAGAGCTGAATGTAGATGACGGAAAGTAAATTGTAGAATCTTAAATGAGAATGGGGTAATTGCTCATAAAAGTAAAGGACAGAAATTAAAGAGAATGGGTAAGATCAGAAATGGGGAGTTCATTGGGCTCAGGAGGTGTTGCATTCTCTGGATCAATTTTATTTTTATCTCTTCCTCAATCAATGCACTCATTGATCTCTTTGGCAATCTTAAGTGATCGAATTACAATTCCTTGTAATTCAATCTCTCAAATCTTGATCAATAGGCAATTCCTTGGTCAATTGCTCATGAGAAGAGATGAAGTATGGTCACTGATTATACCACATGCATTTCCCAAATCAAGTGTTGAGAGGATTATAGTCACAAATCCATCCAAACCCAATTTAGTCAAGCATGAGAAAGCATTTCTAGCATGATCTCTTCATTCCTCTTTCAAGGTTCAGAAGAGATCCAAGTTTGAATAGCTTCTTTTCCAAGATAACTACTGATGCACGAAAAACTTGTCTCATAACAAATTTCCTTCGGCAAGTGTACCGAATTTGTCGTCAAGTAAAAACTCACAATAGAGTGAGGTCGAATCCCACAGGGATTGATTGATCAAGCAACTTTAATTAGAGGAATGTTCTAGTTGAGCGAATCAGAATTTGGGTTGAGAATTGTAGAAAATTAAATGGCGGGAAAGTAAATAACAGAAAAGTAAATGCTAGAAATAAAGAGCTGAATGTAGATGACGGAAAGTAAATTGCAGAATCTTAAATGGGAATGGGGTAATTGCTCATAAAAGTAAACGACAGAAATTAAAGAGAACGGGTAAGATCAGAAATGGGGAGTTCATTGGGCTCAGGAGGTGTTGCATTCGCCGGATCAATTTCATTTTCATCTCTTCCTCAATCAATGCACTCATTGATCTCCTTGGCAATATTAAGTGATCGAATTACAACGTTAGTGACAATGTTTGGTGTCACTAACATTGTCGATCACCTACTTTCTTCACGTTAGCTTCCACGTTAACTAGGTTAACATGGAATTTAACGTGGCTTATTATGACTTGGCCAATCTTCCTTGCTTCCTTTGTCCTGAAATCAAGCAATAGAGTGCATCAAAGTTCTAGTACAAGTCATGGGAAATACAACATCCAATTTGTCATTAAATTCATGCAAAATCCTCATGAAATCATGTAAAGTGCACAATGTATGCTTGAATCAAGATGTAAGTGAATATCTACCCAAAACTACCTTATTTTCTAAGGAAATGCATGAAACTACCCTAAAAACAGTAAAGAAAAGGTCAATGAAACTGGCCAAAATTCCCTGGCATCACAACACCAAACTTAAAGCTTACTTGTCCCTAACCAAGTACTGGAACAAGAGAATGATGAATGGAATGCCAAGAGAAATAAGTCATTCTTGTGGAGGTCATGTCCCTGGTTTTATGGTGGTTTCATGCATAGCAACTTAGATTCATTCCTTTACTGGCTTTCAGACCTTTATCATGTCCTAGAATACTCACTGTGATTGCATCCCATGAGACTTTTATTCATTGATCCTTTTATTGTTATTTTAGGGCTTACTTGTGTTCTTAGGCTAAGTGCTCTGTAAGGGGGCGACTCTTTAATATAAGCTTTCAGCCAACACTCCCGAACCAGTTGGTTCAAGGTGCTAGGTGTTAAGACTCCCCTATGGACTTACTCCCTCAAGTCTCTTTCCCCCATACATACACACCACAGGCATATAGTTTATTTATTTTCTTTTCTTGAGACCTTGGTGTCCAGCACGTCTTTGGGTTACTAAATGCTCTGTAGTGAAGGTTACTCTTGATAGTGGACTTTCAGCTGATAATCCCGAGTTAGTTAACCCAAGTTACCAAGTGATAAGGCACCCCTAAGAGCTTATTCATTCAAGTAGATCCCTCACACAGGAGCACCACAGACACATGCTTCAAGATTAAAACCATTGGTGCCTAGCCTTATTGCTTACTCTTTTTTCTTTTATTTTTCAACCTTTATTTGTTCTTTCCCTTTTTCTTATTAGGATCTTCTTATTTAGCTAGTCTCATGGGGTGTATTCAAAGCATAGTATTCATGACAGATAGTTGTCTTCCCACCTTGTGGTTGAACCAACTTAGCTAACTTATGATCTCACCAAAAACTCATGAACTTACTCCATAGTATGAACTCCTTTCTGGTCTTTTGAAACACTCATTCTTTATTTTTTTTCATTTGATTCAAAGGGACAAGCATACAAGTTAGTAAGAAGATGATGCAGTAACATAAAGACTAGCAAACATAGACCTATTCAAAAAAAACTTAAAAGACAGAATTTAAAAAGGTTCAAACTACTATGGAAGCATGTTCTATTTCATACAAGATCTTCCTTATTTAAAGCATAGAGAAAGATGGACCAAAGAAGGAACTCCACCACCTTTTACTCATGTGGTTGCCCATGCTCTCCTCCTTGCTTGTCCTCCTTGTGTCCCTCTTGATTGCTCGTACTCCCACTCCTTTTGCTTTTTCCAATCAGCTTCTTCCAGAAACCCCCATCTTCCATCTTCTTCTTGAGTGTTTCCTTCTGCCGTTTCACCTTCCTCTCTTCTTGTTCTACAAAATCTTTTTGGACCTCATCATATGTAGGGATGGCATAGTGGAGATGATGCATATTACTAGACATGTAGTTCAACTTGGTTTGAGTGTTTACGTTGAACTCCTCCCTATGTAGTTGCCGTCCTTCATTAAGTACAGTGAACTCATTGAATGCTTTCATCTGAGCTATTTGCCACTGATTGAGTTCCTGCAAATGCTTATCTTGACGTTCTTGCCTCTTAGTAACTTGGTGGATGGCTTGAGTGAGCTGGGAGTATTGTTCTTGTTGCTGCTCCATTTGTTGTTTCTGCCACTCTTCTTGTTGGCTCATCCAGTTGGACTGAAGGTTTAGTATTTGCTCTTGTCCTTCCATATTTCTCATCCCTAGATCTTCAGTGGCCCTTAGAAGGTGATTCATATTCAAGTTGGCTGGGTCATGATGCTCTTCTTGTTGATATTCTTCTTGATGAGGATCCTCTTGGTGGGCTCCTTCTTTCGCTTTTAGCTTCCCTATTTGTGGCCTTCTTTGTTACTGAGCAGGTGTAGTATAGACAAGACGCTGGATTGTAACTAGCCTCCCAGGGTTCACCCAGTCTGGATTACTATCCTCGAAGACCACCTTAGCCTTTGTACATAGTCTGAGAATAGTGCTAGGGTACCAAAGACTGGCACCCGAATCAGCCTTCTCAGCTGACTCTTGAATCCCCTTAGCTATGAGTTCATGCACATTGATTTCTCCACCCTGTACTAGGCAATGTACCATAGTCGCTCGATTAATATTGACCTCTGAATTATTTGCAGCTGGGAGGATGGACCTCCTTACGAGTTCAAACTACCCTTTGGCTTCCGGGCTAAGGTCTCCCCTCTTGATGAACCGGGGTCTTCCATCTGCATACCTCTCCCAATCAGCTGCTATGACACAGATGTCAGTCACGATTTCTGTGAGCTCATCATTGTCAGGGCTCTTACTTATCCTTGCATGATAACTGGGCTCATCAAAATGTGGTGATTTCAAGTGAAGAGTTCTTGTTATAGCATTTGGGATGAAGTCTACCTCCTTTCCTCTTACATAGCTTTTGAAGGTTGGGGCCCTGGTTTTGTCTTCTCTAACCACAATTACGTAGAACTCTTTGATGAGGTTTGCATTGATCTTCCCCTCTGGATAAGTGAGCCTTTGCCACCCTCTTTGTTCAATTTTCTCCCGAATCTGTGGGCACTCGTCTTCATTGATTTGGAATGTTAACTCAGGCAGTATCTTCTTGATCTTGATCCTTTCAAATTCTTGTTCATGGAAGGCAGTTTTGAATCTCTTCTCATCGAAAGGAATGTTCTCCATTGGTTCCTTCCTCTTTTGCCTCTTGGAACTTGATGATGCCATGAATTTGAGTTGCTGTTTGAGGGGATTGGAAGGTAAGGATAGATGCGGAATTTGGTTGGTTAAGACGAGGTGTGATGAAGGGGTTTTGGATGTCGAAAGTGTGAAGTGTGGAGAGTGGGAATTTGAATGTGAGGGGTAAGTATGCACTAGGACTCATTTATATAGGAAGATTATGAGTGAGTGGAGGGTGTGGATTGATGGAATGGTTGCTTGATGGACGGTTGGGGTTGTGCATGGAGAAAGGACAAGGATCATCACTTTATGAGGGTTATTGGTTCGGTCTTCAAGAGTCTCCTTTCTTCAATGTTGCATGGCAACTGATGCGGGTGGAAACTTGTCTCTGCCACGTTAACTAGGTTAACGTGGCTTCTAACGTGGCCTTGCCAACCTTCGAGAACGTTAGTGACACTCAACATTGTCACTAGCGTTCCAGTGTGCTGAAAACAGTAAAGAAAAGGTCAGTGAAACTGGCCAAGATGCCCTGGCATCACAACACCAAACTTAAAGCTTGCTTGTCCCTAAGCAAGTACTGGAACAAGAGAATGATGAATGGAATATCCAGAGAAATGAGTCATTCTTGAGGAAGTCATGTTACTGATTTTATGGTAGTTTCATACATAGTAACTTAGGTTCATTCCATTACTAGCTTTCAGACTTTTATCATGTCCCTAAACACTTACTTTGTTTATATCCCATGAGACTTTTATTCATTGATCCTTTTATTGTTATTTCAAGGGTTATTTGTGTTATTTAGGCTAAGTGCTCTATAAGGGGGAAACTCTTTAAGATAAGCTTTCAGCCAACACTCCCGAACCAGTTGGTTCAAGGTGCTAGGTGTTGAAGCACCCCTAAGGACTTACTCCCTCAAGTCTCTCCCCCATACATACACACCACAGGCATATAGTTTATTTATTTTCTTTTCTTGAGACCTTGGTGTCAAGCACCTCTTTGGGTTACTAAATGCTCTGTAGTGACGGTTACTCTTGATAGTGGATTTTCAGCTGATAATCCCGGGTTAGTTAACCCAAGTTACCAAGTGATAAAGCACCCCTGAGAGCTTATTCATCCAAGTAGATCCCTCACACAGGAGTACCACAGACACTTGTCTCAAGGTCCAAACCATTGGTGCCTAGCCTTATTGCTTACTCTTTTTCTTTTGTTTTTCACTTCCGTTGTTCTTTCCCTTTTCTCTTATTAGGATCTTGTTATTAACTTAGTCTCATGGGTATATCCAAAGTCAAGTATTCAGGATAGATAGTTGTCCTCCTAGCCTTGTGGTTGAACTAACTTAGCTAACTTATGACTACCCCAAATATTCATGAATGCACTTCCACATTATGAACTCTACTCTGGTCTTTTAAAAAAACATAAACATTCTCTTCTTCATTTGATTTAAAATGGACAATCTTACAAGTAAATAAGGGAAAGATGCAGTGACATTTAAACCAGAAATCATGGACCTATTCAGAAAGAAAACTTAAAAGACAGAATTTAAAAAGTTTAAACATAACATGGAAGCAGGTTCTATTTCATACAAGATCTTCCTTATTTAAAGCATAGAAAATGATGGACTAGAAAGAACTCCACCACCTTTCATTCATGTGGATGCCCATGCTCCCATCCTTGCTTGTCCTCATTGTGTCTCTCTTGAGTGCTTGTGCTCCCACTTCCTATGCCTTTTCCAAGCAGCTTCTTCCAGAAACCACCATCTTCCATCTTCTTCTTGAGTATCTTCTTTTGCTATTTCACCTTCCTCTCTTCTTGTTCTACTAAATCTTTTTGGACCTCATCATATGTAGGGATGGCATAGTGTAGCTGATGCATATTACTAGTCATGTAGTTCAACTTGGCTTGAGTGTTCACATAGAACTCCTCCCTATGTAGTTGCCTTCCTTCATTGAGTACACTGAACTCATTGAAAGTTTTCATTTGGGCTATCTCCCGCTGGTTGAGTTCTTGCAAGTGCTTCTCTTGAAGCTCTTGCCTCTCATTCACTTGGTTGATGGTTTGAGTGAGCCTGGAGTAGTGTTCTTGCTGCTGCTCTATTTGTTGCTTTTGCCATGTTTTCTGTTGGCTCAGCCAGTTGGTTTGAAGGTTCAGTATTTGCTCTTGTCCTTCCATATGTCTTATCCCCAAATCCTCAATGGCTCTTAGAAGGTGACTCATATTCAAGTTGGCCGGATTAGAATACTCTCCTTGTTGATATTCTTCCTGATGAGGTTCCTCTTGGTGAACTCTTTCTTTTGCTTTTGGTTTTCCTATTTGTGGTCTTCTTTGTTGTTGAGCAGGTGTAGTATAAACCAATCGCTCGAGTGTAACTGGCCTCCCTGGGTTCACCCAGTCTGGATTGCTGTCCTCAAATACTACCTTGGCCTTGTTGCATAAGCGGAGAATGGTGCTGGGGTACCAAAGCCTGGCACCTGAATCAACCTTCTCAGCCGAATCTTGAATCCCCTCGGCGATGAGCTCATTCACATTGATTTCCCCACCCTGTATTAAGCAATGCACCATAGTAGCTTGATTGATGTTTACCTCTGAATTATTTGCAGCTGGTAGAATGGACCTCCTCACAAGTTCAAACCACCCCTTGGCTTCAGGGCTCAGGTCTCCTCTCTTGATGAACTTGGGTCTCTCATCTGTGTACCTCTCCCAGTCAGCTGCTATAACACAAATGTCTGCCACTATCTCTCAGAGCTCATTATTATCAGGGCTTCTACTTATCCTTGCCTGATAACTTTCCTCATCAAAACGAGGTGATTTCAGGTGAAGAACTCTTGTTATGGCATTTGGGCTGAAGTCCACCTCTTTTCCTCTTACGTAACTTTTGAAGGTTGAGGCCTTGGTTTTATCCTCTCTTACTACATTTGCATAAAATTCTTTGATGAGGTTTCCATTGATCTTCCCCTCTGGACTTGTGAGCAATTGCCACCCTCTCTGTTCGATTTTCTCCAGAATTTGTGGTGACTCATCTGCATTGATTTGGAAGATTAACCCTGGCAATATCTTTCTCGCCCTTATCCGTTCGAATTCACGTCCATGAAAGGCAATTTTGAATTTTTTCTCATCGAAAGGAACACTCTCCATGGGTTCCTTCCTCTTTTGCCTCTTTGAGCTTGATGATGCCATGAATTGAGTTGCTGTTTTGAGGTGGAGGTTGGAGGATATGGAGAGATGAGGAATAGGTTGGCTAGGACTGAGTGTGATGAAGGGGTTTGAGCAAGCCGAAAGTATAAAGTGTGGAGAGTGGGAATTTGAGTGTGAGGAATGATCATGCACTAAGGTTCACTTATATAGGGAGGTCATGAGTGGATGGAAGGTGTGGATTGCAAGGATTGTTGCTTGATGGACGGTTAGGGTTGTGTATGAAGGAAGGTCAAAGATCATCACTTAATGAGAGTGATTGGTTCGGTCTTCAAGGTCTTCTTTCTCCAATGTTGCATGGCAGCGTTTCCCCATGCGTTCCCTCTTAAGACATGTGTGTAGTGCTCTTCATTAAGTGGCGAAATCTCCCCCATTTAATTGTCCAATCAATCCCTTTTTATGCTTCTTTTCCTTTCCTACAAAGATTTAAAATAAGAAAATTAATATCATAAAAATCAAACTCTGCGGCTAGAATAATAAATAGAAGAAAAAGATTTTGTTTATTTATGAATTTCAACTAACTAACTACTTGTGTATCCTTATGCATTTTGGTGGCACCATGGGGTGACACCAAACTTAGTTTGAAGCAATGTGATGAAAGGTTTTGTTCAAAGCTCCCAAGACTAGCATGCATCTTGGTTTGCTTTGAACACCAAACTTGTTCTTCACTATATACTGCATGATAAAGATTTCACCAAGTGTTTGTCAAGTTTGGGTTGAAATTCATAAACATTGATTTATTCATTATTTTAAAAACATATAAAACATGGGTTGCCTCCCATGAAGCGCTTCTTTAGCGTCACTAGCTTGACGTTTTTCCCTCATCAGGGTGGTTGGTAGTGCTTAAAGTCCTCCCCTCTTGCTGTGGAATTATATCCATTGGTTGGATCAATGATCTCCACATGTTCCACGGAAAAAACTCTGTTGATAGTGAAGACCTTAGGTAACTGAGATGGTACAGTAGGGAGATTAGGGGGAATATCTGGGAAGTAAGCTGAGACAACTCTATCCCCTGGAGAGAAGTCTTCCGTAGGGATCTTCTTGTTCCTCCATCTCCTTGGTACCTTCTTCTTTATTTCTTTTGAAGTTGCCTTCCCCTTGGTGACCTCTTTTTTCCAAGGAGTTGTGATGCTGTCTTCACCTGCCTCTAGAGGTTTAGGTTCCTCTAACTTTTCCTTGAGCTGTGGCAATTGCTGTTTTCCTTGTTTATCTATTAAGGGGATCTCAGAATGAACTGGCTGTGCTTCAGTGCTTGTTTCCTCCTTCAGTGTCTCATTATCATTTGTGCTTAGTTCCTTGTCCTCTTGATCTATTTCTTGTGAGAGTTTGAAAACATTGAAGCTGAGTCGTTCATCATGGATTCTCAATATTAGCTCCCCTTTCTCTACATCGATAAGTGCTCTGGCCGTAGCTAGGAATTGTCTTCCCAATATGATTGGATGAGTGTGACTCTCTTCCATGTCCAGGATGACAAAGTCTGTTGGGAGAAAGTATTTCCCAACCTTTAGCAATACATTTTCCACCACTCCTATTGCTTGCTTTTGAGTTTTATCAGCCAGTCTGATGATTACATCTGTGGGTATTATCTTATTGATCTGCAGCCTCTTTGCCAGGAATAAGGGCAGTAAGTTGATGCTGGCCCCCAAATCACATAGTGCTCTATCGAACATAGTTTCACCTATGGCACAAGGGATGTGAAAACTCCCTGTGTCTCTTCTTTTTGTGGGCAACTCAGGTTGAATAAGGGCACTACAGTCCTTGTTCATCACTATAGTCTGGCCTCCTTTGAGTGAGATTTTCCTGGGAAGAAGTTCCTTCATATACTTGATGAATGCAGGCATTTGTTGAATTGCCTTGATGAATGGTATGTTTACATGTAGAGATGCAAACAAGCCTAGGAACCTTGAGTATATTCTCTTTCCCACAGCACCATTGAGCAGTTGAGGGAAGGGTGCATAGAGTTTCAGCAGCTCTTGTTGTGAGATTTCTGGTTCTTGGCGATCTCTATCCTCCTCCTTTGTTGAGTTGTCTTCAGGTTGTTTGCAAAGTTTGCCTTGCTTGTCTTCAGTCTCTTGATCACTCGCAGTGACCATTTTGCAATCTTCCCATCTTACTTTCTTTGCTTCTCCTTTGGGGTTTTTCTCCGTGTCACTTGGGAAGCTATCAGTAGGTTCGGGAATCTTCGCAGCTAAATATCCCACCTGGAATTCCAGCTTCCTGATGGTCTCTCCCTGGTTCTTAATATTGGCTCACACCTCCTCTTTGAACACCTTATTTTCTTGAATCTCTTGGCATATTCCTTCAAGTAAGGCTTCAATCTTAGAGAGCTTGTCATCAATTGATTAGTGATTCGGAGCAGATGTGCTATTTTGGTTTTGATAGGTGTGTGGAGAAGTGTTGTTGTGGGGGTGTTGAGATGTCCTCTGTGTGAATTGCTGGTGAGCTTCATTGTTGTTGGAGTTGTAACGTCTCTGGTCTTGGTTTTGATCTTGCTCACTTCCCCACCCAAAGTTTGGGTGGTTTCTCCATACAGGGTTGTAGGTCTTGGAGTATGGATCATAGTTTTTCCTTGGTGAATTCCCAATGTAGTTGGCTTGCTCCTGACTCCCCTCTGCTTCTTCATTCACTCCTTCTTGGGTTGTTGATGAAGTGGAGATTGCTGCTACTTGGTTCATCTCCATCTTCTTGGTGAGGTCAGCCAGCTGCTGGGTAATGAGTTTGTTTTGGGCTAACAGAGCATCTACATTGTTTAGCTCCATTACTCCTCTTGTGTTCCCTCTTTCGGAAGCATAGAAGTAGTCGTTCTCTGCTACTGTTTCAATAACATCTATGGCTTCCTCAATAGTCTTCTTCTTGTTCAAAGATCCTCCGGATGAATGGTCTATGGCCTTCTTTGACTCAAAAGAGAGTCCTTCGTAGAAAATGTGCAGCTGCACCCATTCGTTGAACATGTCAGGTGGACACCTCCTTGTTAAGTCCTTGAACCTCTCCCATGCTTCATATAGAGTCTCACCATCTTGTTGCCTGAAAGTTTGGACCTCAGTTCTCAGCCTATTGATTCGTTGAGGAGGGTAAAATCTTGCTAA